>NW_009632026.1:14850-20376 GCF_000690535.1 Cariama cristata
TTTGAGTTCTTGATGATTTCATATCTTCATAGGTTATTGCTGGTGCCTTGCCAAAGCTGTCAAGCCGAACCATCTGGGTTTGGAAAGGTTCTGCACTTCCCAGGGCTGGGCTCCATATGGGCGGCGCGGCGGGCGTCCCTGCCCTCTCCTGGCCCGCTGTGAATCACACTGATTGTTATTCAGGTGGGATGGCCCGGTCATGAACTGCACTAATCAAAAAACAAACTGCACCAAAACACTGAGGCTCACACACTGGCTCGGGCCTCCCCCTGACCTCTGTTAACCAGCCGCTTCCAATGGATGTAATGCAGGTTGTTCTTCTGGATTTTTGCACCTTCCACAGTTACCAGACATCTGTGTAAATCCCCACCCCCTCGTGTTGGGCATCAGGGTCAGTAATGTTCAACAATTCAACGTGGGAAGTCTAACTGAGGAAGTACCAGGTCATAAATTTCCTCCAACAAGAGCCACCTATCAAGCTAAGCCTTGTTAAGAAGCTTCCCAGATATTAATCACAATAAAGGCCGCCGCTCCTGTACCGTTGTGTCGAGAGAATGAAACAGTCGGAGGCTGCAAAAACAGGTTTCTGACTTCTTTACCCTTTAATATTGGAACAGTTGTCATTTCACAGGCAACACCGCATGCTGGTGAGCGAACGTCCCTTTGCTTTACGCTCGTAACGCCATGAAAAGCCGGCACAACTCCCACCGACGGACTTGGCTGCTTTCCACAGGACGTCGGGCTTGTCTCCACCAGTGCGTGCCATGAAAAGTTCCCTCCGCACCTCGTGGCTGCATAATCGGGTAAAAACAGCGGGCGTTTGCACCCCAAAGTCAATTTTACTTGCCAGAGGTTGCAGGCTGCCCCTGCGTCCCAAGCGCTGCAGTTACGGTGCCATCAGTTACTGTGTGTGTGTGTTTGTGTGTGTATTTATGTGTGTGTGTGTGTGTGAGGGAGTTTTGCAGGTCTCAAGATGCCGCAGCTGAGGGTGGCATTTGAGGTTTGTGCTGGTGCTGGCTCACGTACGGAGCGGGGCTTTGTCCTCACATTTGCAGTCCTACTCAGTAAAGAATGCCCCAGCATTTGCCATATTTGTTCCCATCTCAGAATTCAAAAGGGGATAAAACACCTTCATTATAAGAGATCACACTGCTTTGGGAACGCCTTTATTCTTAAATGAGAGGGTATAGCAGAACTGCGAGAGCCCAAGAACATAGGCAAAGCATTTAAGGGCTTGGAGACCAGTTTTGCTTTGTCAATTTTTATTATTTAAAAATTATCAGTATGGTTTGAGGACTAGAGGACTGCTCAGGAGTGCGCAGACTCCTGCCTGCCAGCTATGACTTAAGAAAAGAGGTGGCTGGGGTGGGAGAGAATAGGACAACGCACAAGCAAAATGTGGCGTTTAGCTGAAAAGAAACATCCCAGGCCTAACTCTCTTCCAGATAAAGCCACGGTCCTTCAAAGACCCACACACACACTCTACTTGTGCAGGATGAACAGCCGGCCCATTGATTTCAGAGGCAGTAAGCACGCTGTGGAAAGTCAGAGCAGCGCCCGACCTTTGCAGAACTGTAGCCTAAAATGAACTTATGCTCTTTTAATGGAGATAAAGACAGAAGGGGAGAACATAACTCAGGGAGACAGTTCTGCTCCATCGTTCTCTCCTTGGTTAAGAGCAACTTTTTTCCCTTGGAAAAAAAGCAATGAAAGCTCCGGCCCTTGAAGCACTCGTGGTAAGAGCCTCATCCCTTTCCTTGGACAGAGAGCAGCTGGCTCGGTAAGGAGCAGCCTCGCCAGCCTAAGAGGAGGAGGCTGGAATGCTCACAGAGCAGATCCAGTCTCTGAAGGAAAAGAAGTAAGCGCTATCCTCTTCTGGTATTTTTGCTTGGGAAATGGAGGTTTTGCAATAGCCGCAGATCCATGTGCGCAACACACACCCGTCAGCCTCTCAGCATACATGCAGGGAAATTTGGGAGCCTCCAGAGCTACCTGTGTCTGTGGTGGGAGCACGAGTGGTTTGGTCTGCTAAGCCCAAACCCAGCCCCAGGAGGAAAAAAGGGTCTCTCCTTGCCATGCAGTTTAGAAAACTGCTTGATCCCCCCACCTGACTCTGATGGGAAGGTGCACGCACGTGTGCCTTTGGCTGTGCCAAGTGCCCGGTGCTTCCCAGGGCACCTCGGCACCCATGGGACACAGGTCATCCCAGCTCCCGCCATAGCCGGGGCGACAGGTGAAGCAGTATGTCATGACAAACCTGGCTATGCCTGGCAGTGCTGCAAAGCGAGGGTCTCTCTTCGGTAGCCCATTGAGGAATGCGGGCTGATACTGCGTCCCCTTTTTACCCCCACAGTTCTGTTTTTGTGAGGTTGGCAGAAACTGACACTTTTTCTTTTGCTTAATTAAGTTGTTCAGAAGAAGGCTGGTCAAACAGTTGCATCTACGTGGGGAGTCTTGAAGCAAAGAGAAAGCGGTGGGCGTTGCCAACATAAAAAGGGGGATTCTGTTATTGTTTGGGTGTAGACGGGTCATTTTTTCAAAGTTACTGCTGCCTGAGTGACCACAACCCTGCAAGCAGTAGCAATGAAAGGACACTAAAGCTGCTAAATGCAGCTACCTTGGGCTCCAAAGTGTAAGAAAAAAAAAAAGGCCAGAAAGTAGAAGCACTTATTTTCTCTCTTCAGAGAAAGCATGAACTGATTTCCATCAGTGAGAATTAGAGCAGATCCCTCGGAGCATCCTATTCCAGCTGGGGATCTCTGGTAGGCACCCTACTAACTGTCCATCCCCCTCCCTGCACAACAGTCCATTTCTTATTCATTCCCAGCCAAAGAAAAAGCCCCGGGAACAAATACCAACCTCTTTGAGTCCACCTGGGTTTCTGCAGAAGCCTGGATGCATTTCCAATACCACCGGTATCCCAAGCCTGAGGGCTGTTTCTCATATTTTGGCAGTCCAAAGGCAGACCTTTGACCCTTAAAGCTCGGCATTACATCTGGCTGCGATGTCTCTACGCTGCCTCATGTTCCAAAATATTTACTGACATTTTACCGCACGGGTTTCAAGTCCAGCATGACCTGACTTCTCCTAATGCAAGTGACTGAGCAAAGTGCAGATCTTGCCTCCACTGGCACAGCTCTCTCCAAGCAGCCTCAGGAGCCCTGATTTAACCATCGCTGTGGTGTAAGGTTAGGCTTACGGCACACGACATCTGGTTTAGCCACAGCTTGCCACACGGTCAGCACCCATGGGTTATGATTTTATAGCCATGCAATTGCATCTGATACAGTCCGATACACATGGGAGGCCCAGCATTGGCATCAGACTAGTGATTTTTAATTGAGACTCTGGATCAGAGGAAGCTGCCTGCTGCCCCGACAGCAGTCAGAGCTGTTTCAGGTTGCGGTCCAGTCTCAGCAGTGAGCTCTCTGGGAACTGGAGGGCCATGTCTCTATGTGGTACCCAGACCCATCACCTGGTCACCACTGGCTCAGATGTTTAGCTATCTAAAACTGAAACTGCTATGTGGGATTTGGAAGGGCTCACACCTCCCTTTGACTAGAAGTTGGTGTGGGATATACGTCTTTGATTCAACCTGCATGTTCTCAAAACCCAGCGATTTTCCCATCCAGGATTCAGGCTGAAGATCCCAAACTTGCCTGAATTTGCAGTCCTTCTCTATTTAAAGAGCACTTCAAAATGTCTCCCTCCCTCTTCTTCCCGCTGCATAGACCTAGTGGAGCAAAACACCCCATGTCCCCCATGCACATGGAGCCCACACACCAGACCCTGCCGGACCCCTCCGGCTCTCCAGGGGCTGCTCCATGGGGGCACACAGGAGGCCCACAGCTGCTCCTGACAGCTGCATCAGCCAGCATTTCTCTTCGGCAGCCGGTACGCGGCCGACAACTTTGCTTTATTCAAGGTGCCTCTCCTTCCTTCCTTCCTTCCTTCCTCCCTCCCTCACCAGTTGGATTCGGCCATAGGTTTTCATGCGATGCATGCACAGCCCCTCACAGCCCTGCGGTCCAGCTGCTGGCGAGAAAGAGCCTTTTTGTTTGGCTGAGACTCCACCGACATGATGTCTTTACTCCCAGGAAAACAGAAGGCCTTCCTTGACACGGGCAACCCCAAAAGGGTTGGGATGCTGAAGGGAAGGTCCTAAAAGTCAGAAAGGAGGATTCACAAGGTCTGGATGGAAGCCATCGCACCATTCCTGGCACTGGCCCTTCCACATGGGGCTCTGCCGCCCGGCAGGACAAAGAGCGCGGTTTTCAGCAGCCCCACGTTCTGCTGACGAACGCATAATAAATTGACAGAGGGAGACGAAGCAGCATTTCCAAGCCCCACGTGCAGAGGAGGTAGAGCATAGCGGGAGTGGGGATGGACACTTTCTGCAGGTGTTCGGCCAGTGTCCCCCCATTTGCATACATTTGCATACTGTCAAACAGTTGGCTGACAGACTCTCTGAGAAGGTCTGGACTGAACCCAAACCTGTCAGGGACTTTCTCCTTGCCAGTCAAGGTTGGCTTGGGTTGCAATTAGAGAGAGGAAAGAAATACTTCTGACATTGCCATATAGGAAACTATGGATGAGGTGAGTTTAAACAGAAAATGTACATTTTCTTTAGGAAAAAAAACACCTCTGAGTTACTATGCTGGGCCTGGGGGAAAAAAAATGGGGGAAAAAATGAATTTGACCTCTTTGGTCTGGAGGAAAATATCTTTTGCTCTACTCGCTTGCTGGCCAGCACTGTGTGCTACCAGCTTACAGGGGAGTCACAGCCAAGGGGGAGCTTTTGAGGATATAAAAAAATAAATAACCAGAGACGGACTTGGCAATAATCTACCTGCCCAGACACCACATCCGTACAGGGGGCTACAAGCAGGAAATCCGGGGGTGATGCTTCTGAGCCCCACAGCCCCGCCGTGCTGGCCAGGCTGGAGGCAGAGGACGAGGGGGGACCCAAGCGTTTAGCAACATCAGACAATAGTAAGGCATGGAAATACCTCACAGATATTTACTGAGAGAAAAAAAAACAGAAGGGACAATGAGGATATGTTTTGGAAGCCCACACCCCTTTTACTTGTTGTTTTACATATTCTTTCCTCAGCCATGAAAATTTCATACTTCATCTTTACCCAGCGGTGGACACTAGAGTTTCACGAGCCGGGGACAATAGGTTCTGTTTATTCACCCACAATAAAGAGCCTGTTTAACTCTGGACTGCAAGTGGCTGAGCCATCTGGCCCATATCTTCACAGTAAAACATTGTCCGTGACACAAAAAATGATTACATCCACAGGACAAACTAATGTGACCTCTAAATAAAGCCTTCCTCTGAAGCTATGATATCATACTGCAGAGGGGACACCGGCACAATTGAATCTGGTCACCCAGAGCACAAGTGAGATAGGACTATTTAAATCCAATTTTACAGGAGACTTTTTGTCCTCCGTGGCAAACCACCCAGATCCGACGACAGCATTGAAACATCTTTTTTTATGCACTCTTAAGGCAACAGAG
>NW_009632026.1:20394-27657 GCF_000690535.1 Cariama cristata
CTCTTCAGCTCGCCCCGGGCCCAGGAAGCACCCGTCCATTTTCAGAGCCAGCACCTGCAAGCTTTTCTTCCAACAGTGTTTTACTGATGGAGCACCACCTGCACTGGCCCCCTTCTTATTCCCACCACCACCACCCCCCGATAGCAGCGAAACAAGCATCTCTTTCTCCTCAGTGCCAGTTGGAAAGTCCAAGTCTGCCACGGGCTCACAAATCGTTTCTGAGCTTGAACAAGGCACCCTCAGCTCAGCCGTACCTGAATGGCGGCTTCATGGGGCAAAACAAGGACCCCGGCAAAGGGCCCATCTCAATGGCAGAAACATCGCTCTCTCAAAGGAGGCAATTTATCTTCGCCGGTACAGCGCTCCTACCACTGTATCTCTTAGAGAAACATTCGTAAAAGGGGATGATAGATCTAATTAAAGAGGCTAATCCTTTTACAGGGACAATGCTACTGATGTGTGGATATTTACACACTTTGTGGGAATGCTTCGCAATAACTCAAATGATTAACACAAGTCAAACCCCTGTTTTATTAAGCTGAATGTCTGCTTGGCTGGAAGGAGCTCTGACAGGCAGGCAGTCTAAAGGGTATCATCACAGCGGTGCGTGCGAGCAGGCATGCACGTCCCTTCGGCCTGACAAGTGCTGGCTGCTGTTCCTCTTGCTGGGGCATTGCTGGCACTGGGGCAGGATCAGACCCATGGCTTTACAGGCATTAAAAGCAAAAGGTGGTCACAGAGGATAGAAATGGAGAGGAGACCTTTGCCAGTGAATTACTTCGCTGTAATAACTGTGATAAATTTGGGATTTCCAGAAAGGAAAGCAAGCCTTGTGCTAGGCACAAAAAGGTTCTTTTTTCTTAACAAAGCAATAGCACCTGTTTGGAAAAGCACACTCTCCTCGCACGGGTCAAGCAGGCTTTTTTTTTTGCCTCTAATTCATGGCATCAGAACTGTAATCATAGTGAACTGAAAACAGAATCAGGAGAGGAGCATCTTGCCCAGTTTTATCTGGGCTCTTTGGAACTGAATTCAGGATTGATTCAAAACTCTCTTTTCAATTCAGCAGAAATTTTTTTGACACACTTTTTTTTTCTTGGACATAAAGTGACTTCGTATTAGCATGCTTAGCTTGAACACCTGAATACCCCAACTCTGTCTTTTCATACGAAAATACAGTTTGCAGGCCCAAATCCAGGTTAGATAAAAAAATCAGTCACCAACATAGAGTTTTCAATGGCAAAGGCTCTTAATCCGCTGTGGAATTATAAACCTCACACCCAAAGGATTAAAATTCTCCTACACAGACCATTAAAAGGTGCCACATTTTTGGCATGGCACTTCTGTTACCCATGTAGGTTTCCAGATCCAGGCCTCTTAGCCACACAACACCTGGCATTAAAAGTTCTTCAAGCTTCCTTGAAGTCAGTAAAATTAGCCAGAAAAATACTGCAGAAGCTTTGGTCCTGGGGCACAGTGCCAGTGCCACTGATCTGGGACCAGCAGGGAACTCACATCGATGCTTTCTTGGTGTTGGGTCTGTTGACCTACAGAGGCAAGGACACAGTTCCCACTAAGAAGCAAACACTTGAATACATCCCAAACACAACAACTTTATATATATGTATGCATGTACAAGAAACCAACATTGTCAGATTGGAAGAAGAAGATTATTCAAGGCCAAGTGTTGGCTTCTCAGTACAAAAATACACTTAAATTCAAAAGACCATTTGCTGAAGGCGTAATTATCAGTAGGACACAGCAAGTTGGTTTTTTTTTAAGTAAGAGGTAGATTGTTTTGGCAGAAAAAAGGCACCTTTTCCTTTTGCTGGCTCTTTACTTTCTTCTTCCTTTTCCTATATTGAAACAGAGATTTAAATACCTTGTTCCACCATCTCAAAGATTATCTAGTAGGAAAACTCCCTGGAGAAAGTACATAGCTCTCCAAAGACAACAATTTTTTTGTTTCTTTCAGACTTCTTTCATTTCAGCTCTTCCTTTTCTCTCTTTCTCACTCTTATTTTAATCCCTTTGAACTGTAACACTGGATTGATTCCAGCCCTGCTTCTCCTCACTTGTATGTTAGCCTAAAGCTCCAGTAACTCTCATTACCTTGGTAGAGATAACCTAAAGGGGAAATTGGCCATGACTTTGCACTGACGTTCAATTATGTTTTTAGACAGTGGAATAGAATAAGAAAAAAAATAAATAAAAAAAGGGAAAGTGCCTTCTCTTTCCCACTCCTCAGCCACAGGAAGGGAGCAAAGCAGGCAGCAGCTCTCCCGCTCGGGGCAGGGAAAGATGTGCACCGTGGGCTGATCCAGACAGCTATTAGCATGCTATCTGCATCCAGACAAATCAGCCAGAGAAAGGGGAAGGGTAAAATTTGCCTTTCCTGTAAAATAATGAGTAGTTGGGGTGGAGCCACCTCTCTCCCAAATTGCAACTCCAGCCATTCAGTGTCACGAATAAAAGCAGCAGGATTCATCACACCCAGCTTCAGGTGTGTAAGGGTTGGGTGCCTCAACCCACTGCAGCTCCCCCAACTGCCAAAGACAGAGGATGGATCCCCCCCCACAACAGGTTCCCCAAGGAGGTGGGAGGATGCAGGGGGAGTGGAGTCCCTCATGAAGATGCCTAGTGCTCCCCAGGGGTGTCACTGATCCCTGCACCCATCTGGGAAGGAACCAAAGGGGAGGCCGGTGGAGCCGCTCCATGGCTCCAGGCACCCGACCCCAACCCATGGGAGGGCAGGGACGGGGTTTTGTCTACTAGAAAACCTGGTTAGGTCACCCCTAACTTGCCTCCTTCCTTAAAAAGGGTATTTTAAGACATTGCTGTTGTTGCCTACAACTTTGAGAAAGTGCTTCTTGTCAGCACAGCAGAAATTCAAGCAAAACCATACCTAAATAGCTCCCATTTTTGTGTAGGCAATTCTCCAATGGAAAGGGGCTGGAGTTGGCCGTGCAGGTTGCTGCAGGGCCTGGAGTGAGCAGGGACTAACGTAAAGGCTCTTTAGCAGAAGACTCAGCCTATGGAGAAAATGCTGGAAACAGAGAAATACTGCACGTTCTAGGTACTTTGTGGGTCACTACTTGAACATTTCTGCTCCCTTGTGCATAAACTGTTGGGTTTTTCCCTGCAGGGCAAGGAAATGGACATTTTGACCCTCTAGTCTCCCATGTTTCCTGCAGGCAAGGGGAGGGTGAAAACAAAGATAATATTGAGGACTCTGGAGTCTATTCCTGCTCATTTGCAAGGTTCCCTTGCTAAAAATAACATCACAACATTGAAAGAGGGTGACGGTAACTCAGCCAACAAATTCTTGTTGCAAACCCCACACTAGCTATGTGTGCGCATGGTGGTGTGTATTGAAACCTGGAAGCTAAATTCCTTTTTGCCTGTGTGGATCAGAAAAAGGAAAGTATTAAAGGAGATGGACTTGAACCAAAATTACCGATCTTCTTGCACTCAAGAGATAAGAGAGTTTTCAGGTTCTCCAAAGGCTACCCTTAGCATCTGCAGTGGTATGAACCCAGTCCCCATCATTTGTCTTTCTTGGCTTTTGGAGGAGCTGAGATCTAGACCTCAGCTTTTTTCTTGGGCACATCTGTAAATGGCCCAGGTGTTGCAAAAATGTCCTTTCATCTGTGCTTTTTTGGAGGGAATATGCTGGTCAGGATTAGATTACATTGACTGTAGGCCTAGACTTTCAATTTGCTCTTGCTGGACAACACAGGAAATTCAGATGAATTAAAAAAGGCTAAAGAAAACATTTTAGTGAGGTCTAGTTTTGTGACTTATGGACAAGGCTTGCAAAAAACATTGCTATTTTGAAAGCTTCAGTTAGATTTTCCATTAGGCAGACTGGAGCATCTAGTTCTCACACAATCATGTCCTAGTTCGTACTTGTTAGGCACCGTGACCTGACCTGATGGGATGGCTTGTGACAGGAGGGATTTTAAAATATCTGGGAGACAACAGGAGTCATTCTGTTTATAATAAAGCACCTGCACATGGGACGGACTTCCAAGCATGCCGATTTTTTTTAAGAGGCGAAAGCTGAAGGCTAGATTGCTGTCAGAAGGTAGAAATGGAGGCTGAGACAGGCAGTGCCCATCTCATGCTAGAGAACAGAAATAAGTGCTGCCGCTACCATGTGCCAGAACCGGCAGTCCGTCTGGGGCTGCAGGACACAGGCAAAAACTTTCTGTGCCATACGAGAGAAAGAAGGATGACTGGAGTGGAAAAAAAACCACACAGGAGCACCAGCCATTCCCAGCCCAGGGCAGACACTCCTGCTTCACAGTCTGTCTTCCTCTCCAGAGGACTAAGTACTACAAAAGAACAGGTAAAGTAATGCTGCTGTAGGCTTTTCTGCCATTTACATACAACCTAGCATGGGGCTGGCACCGTCAGGAAAAGGACAAGGTAGATAGGTCTACGTAAAAGGAGAGGAAAAAAAAAAAAAAAACAAAAACAAAAAACAGCCTTGAATAAACTTGAAAGATGTTGGCTGCAGCTTCCCACTTGCATCTATTTCTCATTCACCTTTTATTTGCTCCAAGTCTTCTTTACCTACAGTAATTGCACTGTGCAAGTGTGGATCAAAGTGGATCAATGTTTTAGGAGGCATTTCTTCTTAGGAGGCATTTCTTCCCAGAAAGGGTCATTAGGCATTGGGATGGGCTGCCCAGGGAGGTGGTGGAGTCCCCATCCCTGGAGGGGTTTAAGAAAAGCCTGGACGTGGCACTTAGTGCCATGGTCTGGTTGACATGGGGGTGTCGGGGCAAAGGTTCGACTCGATGATCCCAGAGGTCTCTTCCAACCAAATCGATTCTGTGGTTAAATCGCAGAACTCACGCAGGTGACCTCTTATTTATTAGCTGCACAACTGCACTCACAGTCCAGAATACCTGTCGGATGCTCACCGTTACTGGAGCATTACAGTAAAAAACACTGACATCTCTCCTGGGAGATACAGCAGCAAGCATTTACTGCAGTTTGAGAAAGCCTTTTGTCGATCTGTACTCTGGTCCTTATGAAATATCATCTATTCAGCTTTCTCAGGGGAAAAAAAAAAAAAAAAAAAAAAGAGATAAATTTCTGGTCTGCTTGCAGACTTCGGATCTGAGAGATCCCAACGGATGCCCAGAAAGTTACTCACAGGGGCAAGTTCTGCAGCATTAGGGACCACCATCATCAGGCTGCTCATAAGAGCAAGGAGTGTTGCTTTAAGCAAATTCTCAATAATATTGTGCTAGTCAGATATAATGGTGATTTCTCCAAGCTCTTTGTGAAATGTTTCTTTCAGGAATATGCCCCTTTACACTGCCACCAACCTATTTATTTCCATTTTAGTCAAATCCTTCTTGTCCTTAATCCCACTACAGTTTCAAAATATAATAGACAAATATGTAAAGCTTCTGTTTCTTTAGCTGAAAGAGCATGCATTTTATTTACAGAGCTTTCTATTTCTTTTAATATGTCACTGTAACTCTATATAACACCTTCCCAACTAATTTCCCCTCAATAATTTCTGGTGGTTTCAGCTACCTCCACCAGAAAAATCCTCCAACTTAAACTGATCCGAATCTAAAACAGCATTACTTGCCTCTAGATATGTCCATTTAATATATCCAATACAAGCAGCCAACTGCTGTTCTCAAAAGACTATCTGACAGATTCTATTCACTTTCAAAGTAGCTCTCCATGGTTTGAATAATTATCTTTCATTTCCCCCTTTCTGACACTTTTCAATGATTTGTTGACATCTGAAGAGATATGTGCAATCTCACAAGAGGCAGCTGGACTTTCTACCCAAAAGATACAAATACAAAAAGGATTCCCATACAGAATTTGAAATAACTATGTTCTTTGCAAATGGAAGACTAAATCTGCATTTTAATGGGACATGTTTTTAAGAAGCGGAATTCATGAATAACCCTATGAGTTTTAACTTTTTCACTGCCAGGGACAAATCAGAACTACCCCTGGGAAGAAATCCTACCTTCCCTTTGTCCGGTTTGCTTTCCCAGCATTCGCTGCCGCAGCGGCTGGAGCTTTTCTGCAATGCCTTCCTTGCCCTCCTGACACAAAGCTGAGGATGCAGCTCTCGTGCCTGGCATGCGGGTCCTTTGTCAGCTACCCAGGTTTGGAAAACAAGCCTATCCCCTCGGCCTTTGTGTGCAGCCAAAATCACAGGAAGGCCACGAATAAGTAACATACCTACGGAGTTATCCAACCCTTGTTACAGGAGTACATGGGCACTCTCCAAACCCAACAGTATTCATGCTTACACTGGTTGTGTGAATTCTTTTTTCATTTTAGAGATGGAAAACAGAGGCAGAAAGAGTGCAGGATTCAATGCCTCACCAGGACAAAATTTGATGCCTGTTTGTGAACATCCATCCACTACTGGATACTTTACCCATTACTGGTTATGATTTGCTTGCATAATCATTTTTCTTACTTGCACTGCGGCATGTTAAAACGTCCCTGGCAGGAAAGAGCTTTACCCCTCTTCCCTCCTGGACAGCATTAAGCAACAAGTTCTGTGTTTTGTTCTCAAGTTATAAAGTGTTGTGTTTGTTCTTTTTGACTCCCAATAGATTAATTCCTTGGGGTACAAAAGAGAACCCACAAGACCTTTTTCTCTGTATGGCTTCTCTCTCTCGGTGATGCTGGCATCAAACAGGCCTCTGAGACGTGTGGGAGCAACAGCTCAGGAGAGGCTGGCCGGGGCGACCGTAGTGCCTGGAGGGCCCAGCCCAGCCCTGCCTGGTTTAACGAAAGTTTCCCTTTGTGGGAGGGCTGCGACCCAGCCCCCTGAGTTGGTGCCTCACTTGTACAGCCCGGGCAATGTCCGCAGAGTGAGGAATGTGCTGCGGGAGTGGAGGGGAACACAATGCAGGGAACAGCTGAAAAGTAAATGCTGAAAAAGAGGAGGGCTGAAGGAAAGAGGAGAGTCTGAGGTGCGTGGGCAGGAGGATAGAGGTGCAGAAGCACAGCGCTCTGCAGCTTCAAGGCATGTTTTGGGAAGCCCTGTATTATCCAGACCAATACCCCAGTGCCTCTATGATTTGGAAGCACACAAAGGAGTAAGTGGGAGGAGAGATTTCAGGGCCTTCCTGGAAATTCCTACATTGTGGAATAGTATGTTACGCCATGACACAACAGTGAGCCACCTAACTGGGTGAAAACCCACTTGCTCTTTAGCCGTGGCTACCAAAGGTGGTGTCCGCACCACCGTGCACTATGTGT
>NW_009632026.1:27688-27927 GCF_000690535.1 Cariama cristata
AGGGAATGTTTACTCTCGAGAAGCAGCCCCAGCTGTTACAACTCGCCTCCCCAGTACAGCCCAGGGTGGGGCAGGGAGCCCCCCTCTATCTCCCAGGGAGCTCTAGAGCTGAAGCACCTCGTATTTGCAACTCCCGACACGTTGCCTTGGGCAGTAACTGGGAAAGCCGGGCTGTGTTATTGGGCACTGTGGGGGCTTTCCCCCCCAGCCCGTGCACCCCTCGCCGCCTTTAACCCGCC
>NW_009632027.1:0-9546 GCF_000690535.1 Cariama cristata
AGCCTCGTGTCTCTGCCCGCTGTCTCGTGCCGTACTTCGGTTACAAGCGACTTTCTGGCCGTGTTTGATGGTACCTACCCTGCTGGGGCCGCAGCCTGGCGCCCCAGGGCCTCGTGCTTTACGGTAGGTAATTCAACCTGCAAATGCAGCACTAACATTAAAGAGTGATGTTCACAAAAAGAAATCAGTTGCGTGACAAGGAACGAAACAAATTCAGGGAAAATGCTGTGACTAAAAAGCACGATGGGGGGGTGGTGCCGTGAGGGCACAGGGTACGTGCGGCTTCTATAAGTCACTAGCTGTCCCTTGTAAGGCCAGGGCCGCTCGCACAGTCCCATTTCAAGGGAAACCTTTAGGGAATTTTAAAACTGGGAAAATACTGTGCCGTTCTGTTTTGCATTTTCTCCAGTTCCACTGCAGGTGAGAAGCGCTTGTATTTCTCTCTTTGCTGCTTGTTGAAACACATGCAGTTTCTGCTTAAAGTGCTTACGCGCGCAGCCTTAGTCATTTAGATTGTTAATTGGGTAATAGCATCTGAAGGCAGCACAGCATCCTCGCCGGTGAAGAGGCAGTTGCAGGGAAGCAGAGCGGATCGCTTCTCCTCCCGACTCCCAGCAGGATGTTTTCCCGTGTCCCATACCACAGACTCTGCCTATGTGTTCTGAGTCCTCGGGTGCAAATTGCTGGACCGGGGGTCCTCGCTACAGCACACAGGGGCAAGGCCAGTTAAAAGAAGTGACGTTCAAGTCCGTACTCCGACTTGCGCGATAGGGAAAAGGTGTTTGACTGTGTTCCCTTTGCTGAGCTAAAAACGGCAACTAAGGTTTTTAATATAAATCCTCAGCATTCTTGCCAAAGTCACTTGGTCTGCCTTGTTCTGCTGCTGCCAGCTGAGGCAGCGTTAGATGAGGAAGGCGCATCTTCTTCATCCTCGCATCAGATGTCAGCGGCAGAGCACGGGTCTGAACCCCAGGGAGCCTCAGCTCCCAGCCCTAACAGCCTAGAGCTTCTCCTCCTCTCCCCCGTCTTACTTCTCCCCCCTTTCTCCTTCCTTTCCTGAGGCTGCACTGGGGGGAATATTAGTGCAGTTAATATTATCTCGCTTCTCTGTACTTCTGCCCACACCCACCGACTTCCCCGTGGATTTGTACCAGCAGCAGGGCTTCCTGCGCGACGTAGGAGCGTGCTCATCGGGGTGATCCACGCTGGCTGTGGTTTCCCTCCTGAAGCTAGTGACCTGGAACAGGGCCCAAACATCCCCAATACTCCTTTCCAAAGAGCTCGGAGGAGCCTGCCCGTGCCGGTGGGTGCAGGATGCCGGTGCCCCTGCCCTCCCTGGCGGCGGCAGCCTGCCCCTCCAGTGCTGCTGCTGCTCCTCCGGGATTCCTCCGGATCTGGCTCTCCGAGTACCATTTGGTATTATAAAGGCCTATTTAACCCGGACTGTTGGCAAACACTTCAGAGTAAAGCTTTCTTTGACAAAGATAGACAATGTCTTTGTTCCGACGTAGGGACGAGCAGATGTCAGTTGCTTCGGCGGAGGGTTGAGAAGGCTCCGCTCGGGTTATCTTATCCTTTCGGCCGGGAAGACAAGGAAAAAATCAAACATTGCGTGTGAGTAGGAGGGAAAATATTTAATGCTGTAGACTGAAAACAACAAAAGGGCACACAGGCAGCTCTCCCCCATTCCCTTTTTACAGATAATTACACAATAAGTGATTCAAAAGAGACTAGAGGAAGAATATTACGGGCTCAGGCAGTTTTCCTAATGTTTACCAGCAGTTAAAAATAGACCAAAGCAGTTGTCGGGGGTGCAGCTTTAGAGTTAGTGCAATTTGGCAGCGGCATCTCGTCTGGCTGAATACAGCAGCAGGCTACCGTAGCAAACACATACAGCCTAGCAAATGGGGCGGGATTAAATAAATACAGATAATTACCATCAGAGCTCCGGTACAGGAGATGTGAGAAGATATATTGGAAGAAATGAAAGACTGCAATGCATGTGCAGGGTGCGTCTCTCCATCCCCTCTCCCTCCTCTGTTGTGCACTTGAAGGACGGAGCCGTCGGAGCTGCCGCAGCCCCAGGTTGCCCCCGAACGCGCTTGCTGGGCTGACAGCAGCAGCCAGAGGACAAACTCCCCACCACAGAGCAAATGAAGCATCTTTGCCAGGTGGTTCCTGGCCCCAGCTGATGGAAACGGCTGCGGCAGCCCCCCGGCCGAGGGCAGGAGTGGGACCGGAGGGATTCGCCCAGGGGATGAACGCACTGACCTCAGTGGGAATAGCAGAGTTACGGAAGGGATTTATAGTCGGAGAGTTATATACGGGATATCTGTGAAGAATAGAGGGGGGAAAGGGATATAAGGGATAACCATGAGAACAGAGGAGGGGAAAGGAAGAAAAAGAGAAGGGGGGAAAAAAAAGCAGACAGACCAACAAGGAATATTTCTTGCTAGAATAATTTCTGAATGCAAAAGCGATGATAAATCCAGGGGCTTTGGCTACAGCTGACAGCAAGGGTCTGTGTGAGCGACGCTTTGATGGATTGCCTCTTTCCTAGCGAGCGAGCCAGCGCAGCCGTACAGACCGTCCAGCCTTCGGCTGCTCCCGCTCTCACGCCTGTCGCCGTGCCCGGCAGCGTCGCAGAGCCGAAGGGACAGGCTCCCAACGTGCCGAGGGAGGCGAGTGCGGAGCTAGACAGCGCCTAAGAGGGAAGGGGAGTGCAAACGTGCAGTCCCTCCGCAGCGTCACGCCACATGTGGGCCAGCTGCCAAAGGGGAGATCTCATTTATCGCTGCGGGCTGTCGAACAGCACAGCAAATCCCCCCCGGCCGCTGGGCGAGGAGCCCCAGCCCTCCCCGACAAACTGCGTACGTGTCCGCTAGCAGGGACAGGCTGTGACACAGCAGCCTTTGCCCAAAGGCAGGATGAAAAACACGGTCCTTGCGTGCCACCCCCGACTGATGTGAGCCAAAAGTCAACTTCTTCCTCGCCTGCATCTTTCGTATTCGCTTTCAGAAACAGATTTGAGCTTTTGATATGTGGATAAGCGTCCAAGGAGCAGGTAAGCAGTCAGCACGGCATAAGGAAAAATAGCCAGGTTATGGCAAAAGGAAAGGGTTTAAAAGAAGAGCCACACAGACTGTTTCCCACTTTATTTTGGACCCAGGGTGGTTATAGAATAAACACACACTGCCAAATTTTTTTTCTTCACTCCCCAAAACGTTTCTACCTGAAAAAATACCAACTGCATCAATCACTTCCTGACACCTGGCAGTACTACAGAGAGAAATCACCACTCAACCAGATTTTTTCCAAGTATGTGAAACATAATGTTTACTGAATAAAAAAAGCTAATCCACAAATATTGATTACAGGTGAGGACCATCCAGAGCTCCACTGTAACAGAAATAATAAAGTAAGTGACAGCAATAAGCATGACACACTAGTGCACCATCTGCTCACTGGAGTACACCATCTGTTTTTTCTACTGCTGCTATTTGTGCCCTGATCTTATTTTAGTGGCACCAGAAGATGGATTCAAATAGCAGCAAAAATAAAAATGACATGTTATTTATTTATTGTTCTGCTTAAGTGGATGTCTTCATCGTTTTCACCATTCTCCTGACCTCATTATTACTGTTAGCTAAACCCACGCGTATTTTCTGACACACAGTATATTAAAGCATTAGCAATGCTGATGGATGTTCCCCTCTTTTGGTCATCTCACGACTTGCTTGGGCAGGTATCAAGCCTATGTGCAAACTTGTGTTTCATCCTGAATCATCTTTCCCATTTTATTAATTCTGAAGTGTTTTCATGCAGCACTTGGATGCTGGGAAGACGTCCCGTGTGACCAGAGACTGACTTCTGGACCACTGGACATCGTTGACACTCACAGCCGGGGGTGACTGGTACCACAGACTTCCACCGGGCAGGAGCGGCCTCGCACACAGAGTTAGTGATGGTGTCCTCGCAGGCAGAGACAAGGTCCTCCAGTACCAACACTGCCAGCTCCTCTAGGATTTTGTCCGTACGCACCTGGGTACTTGTGCAGCACTGAGCACAGGATGGTGCCAAGCCCAAGGGAGGTCTGGAGGGGGGGTGGTGGGATTTGACTGATAGTGGGCATCCAAATGTCTCATCATATGTGTTTAGTTATCTCTTCGCCGGCTGTCTTTGCCAAAGTCCATGTGTGGTCAGAAGAGATGGTCAATGCAGTCTTCCCACGCGGCCGCTGCCGTTCATCTGTCGCCAAATGGGATTTGTTTAAGATCCTGGCACTTTTTCCCCATTCCTCACACTGCTGCTGGATTACCCAGCTGGTATCAGAGAGCCTTTCTGCATGGCTCAGATGTACGACTTCTGTCCCCCATCATGTTGATAACCTGTGACACTGCTGAGCATCTTCAAAGGCTTCCCCCAACATCCCCTTCTGGGAGTGGGCCCTTCTTATGTGCCTGGGAAAGGCCATGACATCCCAGACCTGGTTACCCGATGAAAGGTTGCTGCCTTTTGGGTCACGTCTCTAAGCAGACCTTAAAATAAGTGTTGGTTTTACTTCTGGGCTAGTACCTTATCTGTATTTTATCTCACTCCACCCCATGATGACTCCTGACCCTGCGCTTCCCAGGGAATTAATCACTCTCACATCCCTGGTCCACATCGTCCATCCTGCAGCCTCCCCTGCTCCTCCCTGGAGCTGCATCTCTCACCCTTCCCTTCCCCAGCCCTGCAGAAAAAGCCTCTCCCTCTACCTTCTTGGCCCTCTCCTGGCAAAATGTTAAGAATAAGGAACATCCACATAAAAAAGTAACTATCTTGGGTTGCAGTTAATGACCATCACTGAAAGGGACAGATGAGGGGGCTGAGGAGGGGCAGGAGACCAGCCAGGGCATCCTCGGACAGAAGTAAGCGCAAGAGCTTCTGTAGAAGAGAAGGGGACAGATGAGACAGCCACCTTCAAGCAACCAACCTCGGCACCAAACACCTCTACTGCTGCCCTCCTGCACACGGGGGTCCTCACAGACACCAAGGCTCAGCCCTGCTTGCCTCCGGACATTTCCCGGCCAGGGCTGAAGACCTGGCCACCAGCGCAGTGGGAGCATGGTCCTGCCCACCTCACCGTTTGCAGACGCACAGGGTCTGCAGGAGTAGAGGAGCGAGAGACAAAAGCTGAATTACCCCTGCTCCGCACGCTCGGCTTCACTTGCTGCTTCGTGTAACAACATAAATGCCTGAAATAATGTCTGAGTGAGGGCCACACGGTAAATTTTGCTTTACAAAATCCTCCCCGTGATAACTAGCTGTCACGCTGCACTGACATCCAAACCGAGATGCAATCACTAACCCATTACATTTATAAATAAACTCCTCACCAACCAGCGTGGCTACGGCATCACCTTCTTCCAGTTTCCTTGGACTGCACCGTGCCCGCTCCTGCCTGCTCCTCCTCTGCGCTCACCTGACACCTTCCTTTGCCTCCCCAAACGCTCCTTGGTGGGCAAAACAGCAATGCTCTTAAAAACATGTTGTCTCCAGCTGGGTCAGCCCACGCTCCCTCCTGAGTGACGGGGTTTGTGTGTCCCTCTCCAACGTCACCTTCCTGCCGAGGGGCCCGAGCAGAGCTGCACGTGGCAGAACGGGTGGCAAACCCAGGGATAAGGACACATCCCTGTTTAACAGCAAAGGAGGCCGCTTGCTGAGGATGAGATTGCTTGTAAGGGTCATTTCGCCGCCCCCCATGCTCGCACTCAGACTATACAACTTATAATTATATGCCCTGAGTGCCCTCCGTATGTATAATGCTGAATTAACGCTGTGCTCAACAATTAACTGTATATATTAAACAGACACAAACAAGTATATGATTCCACTACTGACAAATACATTTTCCATTAAGAGCTGAATAAATAAAAGTCACTTAGGTTCTTCTGAGCCTTTGGGGTTTGGGGAGTGGAAAGTCAGTAACATTTGAGTCGCTTAATAGTTTAAATCCCTGCCCCAGTGTCTAAGGGGGTTTCTCACCCCAGTGATGTCCACATCTCATCCCTGCCCCAGCTAAGGAGCTGGAAAACTGAAATTCCTGCTCTTGTGATACTTCCCCAGCAGTATTGCCAGTCACAGATGACTCAGTCTCCTCTACCCACTGGCTCAGGATCAGAACAAACCCTGCTTGCTGCTTGGATAAAGTATCCCGCCAGGCTGGACTGCTGAATACGACTTGATGCTTTGTCTCATAACTGGTGTTTGCTCGGACTTACTGTTACTCCCCTTGCACAGCGGAGATCCTAATGCCCCCCTTCAAAGGCACTTTCCCACTTAGTTTTACACTGTTTACAGAAAAAGGGCAAGGAGTCCCCATCTTTTTTCACAGCATGGGTAAATCCTGACAGCAGCCTGGGGTGTGCACTTCCCCTCCACTACTGCAGCGCTTCAGGATGTTAAGAAGATGGAACGAGAGGACTAGTGTGAAATAAGCTCGGGCTCTAACTCTGGGCTGTGACTCTTCTGGTTTGTAGCTGTGCTGTTTCCCCTTCCCGAGTACAGGCAACGCTGTTTACACTGAATTTCCTTCCCCTTGGGAATCCTTCCATAGCACCAACAGAGCAGAGCAATGAGCCGGTGCCGCGTGTTGCAGAGCTTTTCCAGGGCGTGGGTGTTGTCCAGGGATGCCCGCATCCGCACACCCCGCTTTGGGCTGCTTCGGGTGAGCTGCAGCCGCGGGGAGCGAGGTGCAGCAGCCAGGCACACGTGCTGCGGGTCCGGGCTACAAACCAGCGGAGATGGGCCAGCTGCTGCCTCCTTTGGGCTGCGTTACTTCACCCAGGTCTTACAGCCAGGATCCACAACTGACCCTTGAGCATCATTTAGGCTCTTTAGGTCCTTCCAACACATATGATGGGGGGAGAGGCAGGTGACTGTCTAATGCCAAAAATCTGCATTTCATACATCAGTTGTCATCCCCAATGCCCCCAAGGGTCTGACTTTCTTCCTCTGCTGAGTAGGTAAAATACTTGGTGCTTTCCTGCCGTGCTGGGCTATTGCAGGGCTTTGCTAGTCAACATTTTCCCAGGGCTTTTAAGCTGAAGGAGCTTCAGTCACCTTCTTCCCAGTACAGATTTTCACACAGTACCTATCCTGCCCTGTAAAATCTGATTGCACTTTCCGTAAGAAATAACCTACTGCTCCTGGGCACAGCAAGACCTCCTTGCTGCTCGGTGGGCATCCCGTGCTGCTGCGATGCTGCCCAGGAGGAAATGCAGTGGCTTTGATTGAGTTCCCGGTAATGAAATAGGCCATTTAACATCTGATGGCTTACTCCACTCAAAACAGTTGCTTGGGCTGTTTTGATTCTGGGATTACTTTTTCCCCTCTCCCAGCTTTCTTAGTTCTAATTCAACCTGTGAGTAAAAGCCATTTACATCGTATTCAATACCAAGCTCTTTCCTCAGCACTCAGTGTTTTAGCCTAGGAAATGGAAAGCTGGAAAGGGCAGAGGAAAGTAGCCTAAAAGACTTGCCCAGAGCAAAGCCCCGAGATCCAGGATCTTCTCACCTCCAGGAAAGCTCGATGTTGCAATCTCTGTGATGCCTGTGATGTGGATCCCAGCTCAAGTTAAAATCCACCACGGCTGGAGCAGGAAAATGTCGGATATACTGGGAAATTGCTAAGCTCCATGGTGTCAGCAAGGGGTTGCCTGGCACTCGGCTGTGGCTCAGTAGACATACCGATGGGCTGCACAGGACCTGAGCCTCCGAGGCTGCCAGGATGCATACGGGCTGATGCTGCAAAGCTCACAGCACGGGGTCTGGCCATGGAGCTGTAACACCAACACCTGGCACCACCATCCGGCTGCTGGTCCTCACCTTGCATCCCACATCCAAGCCTCCTGTCTCACCCAGGAGGAAGGGTCCTCCCCTTCCTCGTCTCACCTCCTGCTTAGGCCCAAGCCTCAGTCCTAGCTGCCCTCGCCATCCCATTCTCCGGGTCTCTGCTGTCCTCTCTGAGACACCCTGGTACCAGTAGGTACCCTTTTTTTTTCATTTTTATAACAAAATCACCACTTCACCTCTCTAATCTCTTGGTACCGTTTCCTCCAGGAGACCCACCACATACCTTCACAAGACAAGAGGCACAAACTGAAACACAGGAGGTGCCGTCTGAGCATCAGGAAACACTTTGTTAGTGTGAGGGTGACCCAGCACTGGCACAGGTTGCCCAGGGAGGTTGTGGAGCCTCCATCCTTGAAGATGCACAGAAGCCGTCTGGACAGGGTCCTGGGCAGCTGGCTCTGGGTGGCCCTGCCTGAGCAGGGGGGTCGGAGCAGATGGCCTCCAGAGGTCCCTCCCAACCTCAGCCATGCAGTGACCCTGTGAAGAGCAGCCTGAGGATGAACATTCACAGTTCTGGATGGGAAAGGCCATGGACTGGGGAGAAACGCTGCTTTCACCCCAAAACCTTCCCCACACACCCGGTAATTCCCAGCCTCGTGGTCAAACTGAGCCCTGGCCACAGCTCCTTCTGCTCCACAAGCACCACCCCTCCTTTTCTCCCAAGCTGAGTGATTGACTGAATTAAGCCGAGCTGTGAATACCCTGCCTCAATACCTTCACCTGCAGGCTTGTGCTTCCATTTCAGTGCCAAAGACAGACCTGCCTGGCTGAGAGCTTATTTTTTTCCCCAGCTCTACGAGACTCAGGCCAGGTCCTCCTTCTTCCTTCACCTGGGCATGAAATCCCAGCACCGCTGCAGCCAGCCAGGTCGCTGCCGGCCAGGTTTCCACCTGCTATCTCTGCACTTTATGGCATTCACAGAGCCTGTCACGCTGGATTATATCCGCCCGAGAGCCGTCGTCAGGGAGCTCAAATATGCTTCATAAAAGCCTCAAGATGTACCTTCGGTGCAAAATAACAGCGGGGTAATGGATAGATGTAATGCAGCGTGAAGAAAGCCCCGAGGATCAGAGAGAGAGGGTTTTCAAAGCAGGGCGATTGGGGGAAATTCTGCCAAGAAATTAAATATTGCAAAATTTGATGGAGTTGAAGGCTATCATTAACCCCAAGCATTGAGAAATTGGAAGATGGATCTGAAGGGGAAAAAAAAAAAAAACAAAGGAGAGTGATTTAGGGTCATAATCATCTTAATTTATCTTCCTCTTGAGGCATCTTCCAAATTTCTTCCGCAGTCCTGGAGGAGGGCTCAAAATTTTCCTTTGAAAAAGCAATGAAGTCAGCATGGGGTCCCGAGGGTGCTGCCAGCCACAGATGGGGCAGCACATACGGACAAGCAGGCACAAACTGTGCCTCTGCAGAGATCTGGTAGCTTTGGCCCTCTCTCACCAAAACCATCGCCCCTGCTGAGCTCCGGGAAGCCCACAGGCACGCAGCATCCCCACGGGCACAGCTCAGCCCCTGCCGAGGCCAGGCTGAGGGTCGCTCGCAGGCTAAGCTCCGCAGAGGACTGCCATGAGGTGCCAGCTCCTTTGGGAACGGCCACGTGGCACAGGAAGGGGGTGATCTAAGCAGCAACAGATTTTTTTTTTTT
>NW_009632027.1:9608-10180 GCF_000690535.1 Cariama cristata
GGGGGTTGTGAGGTGGAAAGTTTTCCCCAGCCGCTGGCCCGCAGCCTGGGCTCTTTTTTAAGCACCCAGAGCAGAAGCCAGCAGGAGAGCAAGGGCTGGTTTAGGGCCTCAACACCCACGAGATGGGGACCCAGCACTGCTGCCCCCCGAAAGCCCTTGGCCAGCACTGGCTGACAGGCCCAAAGTATTTCAAGCGATGAGTCACAGAGCAGAGACTGCGGAGACATGACCTGCAGAACTGACCACTGAGCAATCGTTTTTACTTTACTTAAAATTGTAAGGCTCGTGTAATTACTTACCTTAAGGGAAAAAAAAAAAGAAAAAAAAATCAAGCAAACCTTATCATGACAGAATTAAAAGCAGCATCAAACCAAGCACTTGCAGCACCCCCGGTGCTGCCGGCACAGCTGCCCAGCAGAGCCGGTGCCAATCCCTGCGCCCTTGTCCCCAGGCACCCATCTGAGCATCGCCCCGTGGAGCGGTCCCCACTGATGGCAGCTGCTCCGGACAATGCGGCTCTCCAGGCAGGGGACGAGGTTCTGCCTGGGCAGGTACCGATGGGTGGAGCGCGC
>NW_009632027.1:10294-29407 GCF_000690535.1 Cariama cristata
CCCGGCCAGGGCTCCATCCAGTTCCCCTCACTCGCTGGGCACTGAGGAACCACGGGACTCGATTTCCCTGGTGCTGGGGAACCACAGGACTCAATTTGCCTGCCTTTCCCCACGTCACTTTGCCCCTGCTCCAGATTTCACTCCAATTTCCACCGTCTTTTCCTGCCTGGTGGCAGCAGCCACCCACACCCCATGCTCCATCATCCTTCACTGCCATCGATCCCTCAGCCTAGGGCTGTCCCCACCTCCAAGTACCAAACCCCCAAGAGGTACAAACACTTTTCCACCGTGCTCCCACTCTTCAGAGCTGCTGCCAGGCTGAGCCACGCACCTTTCCTCCACCCAACGCGTGCCTCCCACCCGTCAAACTGTGGCGGAGGTGACCGACCTGCAGGCCAGCGCCAGGCTCGGGATGTCACCCAAGGCGACCAGTGCTGCAGCAGGAGCACACAACTTCAACACCGTTGGCACCGGTCATCAGCTGGTATTTGCGCACGCATCTGCAGCCTACAGGACGGCTATGCTGGAGAGACGGCAAAATAAATAATGCTTAAGCCAGCGGGCATGCCATCCGCCCACAAGCTGTGTGCGCAAACAAACAGATCGAGAGGGTAACGGAGCATTGCCTTGTGCAAACAAGAAACTGCAAGGTGCACCAAAAACCCCACAACTGCCCCAGCCACAGCAGCTACTGAAACCAGCCTGAGAGGAGTTAAGGGAATCTTTACAGATAAGATATTGCATGGCCCTAGGAACTGAATTAGCAGGTGTGACTCAAAGGTGCGGCTTAATGATTTGTTAACTATTCTGTAAATTAAGTGAGGCAGGAAGCTTTGCAGCTCCTCACAAAGGACAGCCCCCGATAAAGATCGGAAACTTGCCTTAAGGACCTGTTAAAACCTATCCTGAAGCAAGAGATTACTAGTGGTGATGAAGAGGAGCCATCAGCCTTCATCTCCACGACCCCCGACGACCATCACGAGCAGGCACTGCGCAAGCGCAATCGGGAGGAGTCCATGGAAATGACCTCTTGGAACTAATTTCAATACGAAGCGGGGATAGCTCATCCCTATGTGTTGGGAAATCTCATGCATATGTAACACTGACCTGTATCAGTTTGAAGCAGGTCGCCACGTGGGGCGCGCACGGCTTTGGTGGGGTTACCCCCCGTGCTGCCCGGCGCCGAATAAACATACCTACTGTACAGTCTTACAGGTTGCAGAGTCCGTTTTCCACACGTCAAGCCAAGAAGAAAAGCCAAAATATCCCTTCTACAGTGTTGCGAACTATGCAAAAGTATCCAAGGAAGAGCACCCTGTTATGGTAGGGTAGTCCAAGGACAAATAGCAAAGCAAGTTGTAAGAGCTCATACTTTTTCATTAGACCAATTAATCTAGTTGAAGTGTCATCTAAATATTATCTAATACTTAATAATTTAACCATCATAATAAATCAAATCTAAAATACCAAACAAACCAACCAGAGGAGCATGTAAGGTCCACGCTCTTGCAAAGCCTTCAGGAAAACCTCTTGCAATTAAGAGACAAAAGATCCATCAAGAAGCTGGGGACTGCTGCAAAATTCAGCTTTCCCAGATGAAGAGATCAGATCGTAAAAGCTGAACTAAATGTTTGTGATACCAGAGCCCTGAGTCATGGCCCAGGGAAGTAGCGCAGATCTCCCTGTAAGGCTGCCTGGCTTGGGAGTTCACCTTCATCACTTTCTTTAAATTCATTTGAAAAGGGTCTAGGGAGCAGCAGGAGGAGGAGGAGGGCAGGCTGGCACAGGCACACACATGCACACCCTGTAAAGGGTTAGGAAGACAGAGGTACCCCCTGCCCAGAGGAGCTGGGGTAGCAGCAGTTTCGCAGCCGGTCCTACAGCGATCCAGCCTCACGCTGAGGTTTGCTGTGACATGGCCAACACGCTGCAACGACTGTATGGGGGCTAAAGCCCACTTAACCTTTCAGGGGGCACCGACTCGGATGGAGATGACACCCAACAACCCCCAGCACTTCTGCATCACCCAGGGCACACCACGACTTGCCAGGTGATGTCTTGCAGCATCTTCCTACACCCGGAACACAAACCGCAAGCGCAGCCTGTACGAGAACTAGAAATAAATAAGTGAACAAATAAAAAGTGTTACCAGCCATTTTCTAGCCCAGAAATCTTCTGCCGCCCACTCTGCTCCCCACGAGCCCCAGGCAGACTGACGCAAGCCCAGCGATTGGGACGGTGCCAGCACTGCTGCCCTCTCCACACCCACAGCAATGGGAGACCCCATCCGCTGCTGCACGGGGCGTAGGAGGCAGCATACCCCCATGCTTTTGTTCAGCCTCCAGCAGAGGCCATCAGGCATCACTGACCCACTACACATCTGAGCTTACCAACGGTTGTTTCGTTGTTTTACTGCTGAAGGAAAGGGTCCTACGGAAACACAATGCTACACAGCTTCCCCACGCTCAAAAGAGAATGAGGTCAGTTCAAATCAAGCAGGGAATGAGGATGGGCCTCACCCATTTCTTACGTGGGAATAACAGCAAGGCTGGCACTGGAATTACTTTCTTCTGCAAAGAACAGAAACTAGAAAATAAATCACTGGGGTTTTGTTTTATAGATCCTATAGCTAAGGAAAAATACAGGGGCAAGACCAGATGCGTTTACTGTATAGAAGACTCATCATTAGAAATGAACATATAAAATTTAATAGCTTGGTTTAAAATACATTTTCAATTAAAAAACAGCAGGCAAAACAAAAAAAATCAGTTCCATAAAACATATATGACGTTGCTGCTAGTGCTATTAGACCCGTGTCCCAGCATATCTTATAGTGGAAAACAATCGTCAGATTTAGTTCACATACTTCATTAAGCAGTAAAAAGAAATAACATTCATCTCAATCTTACCTCTACGGAGACTCTAAATCTACTTCCCTGACCCTAGACTGAGTTTCTGTAATAAAACTTCCATTTTCAATAAAAATGTGTAAATATATATATGTATTCTATATATCAGGTTTTTAAAAAAATTCCCTTGCCATAGTAACATTATTCCCGTGACTGATGAAGGGAAGCCCAAGCGACAGGTTGGTGTCAGCTGGGTACAAGTCCCATGGCTGCTCTGCTCTGCAGGCGGTGGATTCCTCTACGTGGTGGCATGTGTTGGCCAAGTCTCTTCAGCACCGAGCTGCACGCCAGCTTCTCCAGCTTCAAGCCCACGGGCTCCGTCCACACGCCCACAGTCATGGATGCATCCATGCGGAGTGTGCTCGACTCTGGTCGCAGAGTAAAGAGGGGAGCACACGGTGCCCTGAGCATCAGCAAGCCTCTGTGGGGCCCATCAATGGAGGAGGAAGGAGGGGGGGAATGGAGTAGTTTATGAACCAGCTCAGGATTGGTCTGAACACAAATCCCAAAATACTGTATTTCATATAAATCATTAAAAAAATACGGTGGGGAGGGACTTCAAGAGGTCACCTAGTCTCAGCACCAAAGGAGAATCAACTATACCTGTGACAATCCAGAGATACCTTTGCCCAGTCTGGCTCTGAAGACCTCCGACACCAAACTCCACTGCCTCCCTGGGCAACCTGCTCTTCTCACTAGTGAACACCGCCTCGACACCTAACCTCAATTTCTGCAATTTACGCCCGCTATTTCTCATTGTGCTTGTGATAGACCGGGAGAACACTTCCATGTGTTGGCAGGCTGCTCCCCTCAACCTTCCCTCTGAAGATGACCCCTCACCAGGCAACTCATCCAGTCCTTCCTCCTCAGAAGCCATGAAGCTCTGGCTGAAGGACCAGATGGTCTGGCCTCTCTGGGACATCCGACAGGACTAGGCTCCGCTGGAAGGGCACAGCGCTCCAGCCGAGGCCTCGGCGATGCCAAGTAGAGCAAAAGGCGGGTCTCCTATTTCTGGCAGGCCATGCTCCTGTTTATCAATTCAACGTGGCATTTGCCTCCCTCTTCCAAACAGCAGCATGACACAGCTGAACAACATTTGGTTACGATTTGTTAACCATTAAGTAGAATTGTTAATCATTAAGTAGAATCATATCCTACTTTTCTGGACTATTTCTCCAGCCTATCCAGATTGACCTTCACATCCTAGGTGAGGCACGTGCAGCTTTCTGCTGCCTGAAAACGTTATACACCACTCCTCCATTATCCAGATCCCCGACAAAACCACCGACACAAGACCTGGTATTCACACTCATCTGCTTAGCTTGTAATGCAGGTTTTTGCCTTAGAGCTGAGGGCTACTGTTTAAATGTTCGTCTCTCACTGCTACTAACCAGAGTGCCTTTACTTCATAAGCACATGCACACGATGAGTAAATACTGTACCATCTACTGCAGAGCAGTATTTTTTGGAAGTGTTTGGCACTCTCATCTGGGGCTAGGCTCAGGATGCCTGCTACCAACTGCCCCTGTTTGGTCTCTCTACCTCAGCAGCGGATCAAAGCGATGTACATATGCCAAGAACACTTAACTTGTTCGCAGTCCCTAGTCCCTGCTAACACTTGGCCTGCTAAGCTGGGATGCCACCTTCCTCTCTCAAAAGCCTTGCCCATGCAGTTCCAGTTGTTGACACCCTAGGACCTTGCATCCTGGCTCCAACCCATGGGTTAATCCAGCCTGAGCTGCTGTGGTGGGCAGCATCCAGCTGAGCCTTATGTACACTGCTACAGATTAAAAAAAAAAAAAAAATCCACCCTCCAGGAGACCTTCTTCCAGAGCCCCAGAAGTGAGATTTCGAGGAAATTGCATCTGCTCAGCTCCTCTTGGGACTCAGCTCTCAGCTCAAATTACCTCTCAGGGCAGCAGTATGCAGCCGTTTTGGGGCTTAAAGTGGCCATTCATAAGACAAGCCAGGACTGCCGTTGCCTGGCCACACAGGAGGGTTTAGGAGAGAGCTAGTACCTTTTTCCTTTCACAAAGGAAGATCCATGTTGAACAAGCAGGTCTCTTGTGCCTTCTATGAACGTACAAACGTTTGCTCACCTTTGGTGCGTGTTACAGGTTTGTCCGTTTTTAAATAGCTACGTTAAATATCTGTTTTCTCTGTATATGGCATCCTTTCAGATGGGCTTCATTGCATATATTCACGGTATATACAGAACACCATATTTTATATATATTATATATCACTTGTATGTACACATTTACAAACCTTCAAAAATATATTGCACTTATATACAATATAGCTTCATCTGATGAGAGTTCACACAGTTACTAAGGCGAGTTCTTCATAAGCAAGGCAGTTTTACATTCCCCCCAAATGACGTAAGTGATTTCAGTAGTCTGCCCTGATCAGGAGTAAACATTATAAAGACTTTTCTCCAACCTGCACACAATTCCTACCAGTATCAATTACTAGTTCTGCAGCTCTACCTAGCAGAAAACAGTCCAATAAAATGGTATTAGCTGATAACGGGCTCAAACATGGTTACTGAATAGATAAATATCACCACTCTAAAAGGCCACCTTCCAGGAGTTTTCCTCTCCCATATTTACTAGTGTTTTATACATGCTCTCTATTTAATTGCCGATCTTTGCTTGCTCATTTCAAGTGCAAATAAGGTCATGAGCATTACAATGTTCTTTGGAAAGAACAGAAACACAAATGTATTAAGCAAAACCACTGCTCTGCTCCCCAGAACAAGTCAACACCTGGCTTTTCTTCTGGAGAAGGTGATTAGTGTTTTGCCCAACAAACCAAATTATGGAAAAATGTTCACTTGAGACCTTTGTTTAAAATCCACAGAGGATCCATGATCTTAGATCTCGGTCAGAGTGAGCTTGTAAGATCCTCCAACTTCTTCAATCTGCAACTGGAAGGTATCTTCATTAGAATAGTGTTTCACGATGTTATCGTCCATGTTGACCAGAATTCTGGAAAAATAAAATAAATCAGGGATAGATTACAGTTCTAAATGCCACAGACAGCAAAGGCGTCCTTAAACCTCAGTGCCTGGACCGTCCAGGGGTAATGCAAGATCCCTGCTCACCTATCTCTGAATCATTGCTTCCTATAGCAGATCTAGCTGTCCTTACCCAAAACTGCCATCAAGGCTTGCAGCCACGCTTCTATGATCTGAACAAAAGGGTTAAGTCTGCCTCCTGGACCAGGGAGGGAGAGAGATCCTGGAACTGGCAGAAATCCTTCTAAAGCTGCAGACACTTGGGAAACCTTGGGGCTCTGAACTCCTTTGTTTAACAGTTATAAACCATCAGCACAAAACCCTACAGAGCTTGCAAGGAAGAAACTGCCGATGCTTGGCCGCATCCTTCATTTGCCAGAAAAGTTAATACCTGTGTGTTGGTGTGCACACATGCATGTGAGTGTGTGCGTGTCCACACACATACACAAAGCCGTCCTTAAGCAGTGGTTTAGCTACCATCAATATGAAACTTTTCAATTATTCTGGAGAGGTAACTCTGCTACAAAAGCATAACCCTTTAAACTACATTCCAAAGGTGATTAAAGAATGTAATTTTCTGGCCAGAGGGGCTTTGAGGAAGGGGCTGAGACACCGAAGCGACTTTAGAGAAAAATCAAGAAAATTACTGAGAGATTAAAAGGAAAAACAACAGCGGACAATGTTCATGAACTCTATTACTTACACTACAAAATAAAAAGACGGTGGACTGTGGCCTCTGTGGGGAACGGGCACTTCACAATAAAGTTCTATTCAACTTAGCTCACAAAAAGACAACCCGGTTTAGTAATTGTAGCCAAATGCAGACAGAGTGCAGTTAACCACTGGAACAATTTAACATGGGTTGAAGTAGGTTCTTTGCCACTGGGAATCTTTAAACAAACTGAACTCTTTTTCCTCTGACATGATCAACTCTGGTTCAAATAGCAATTAACTCCGAGAGCTTCCACAACTTGTATTACCCAGGAAGTCAGACTACATATTTCTATAGGACCCTTCCGGTCTTCAGCTCTATGACTGACTCTGGAATGTGCGTACGTTGCATGCACACACACATAGCCGCAAATGGCATCTGCATACGTGCAATGCATGGAGGAATTATAAAGCAGATTTGCCTACAGGTTTGAAAAAAGGAGTTCATATTCTCAGACAGTTGCCGCATAGGTACATACTCACCCTTTTTTACATTTTTTGAAGATTTTTCCTATTTTATCAAAAGGAACGTCATACTTGTCAGATATCTAGAACAAAAGAAAGCAAGCATTGGTGAAGCAAGGAGACTGCTGGCATTGTCTTCCACTTACTATGTTACAGAAAGGAGCACAAAAAGGTGTGCAGATGAAAACAACTGCTCTGCCTTATAAGGCTGCACTAAATCCTGAACTATGCCATAAGCCTACAGATAAGAACCCCTCCTCTGCAGTTTGCCAACTTCTTTGCAAAAAATTTACTCATGTTCTAAACCTGGCCACTGACTTCTCATACAGCAACCCCCTGCCCCCACACCAAAAAGCCCACACATTAAAAAACCTCCCCACATCCTGGTTCTCACCCTCTCTTGGCGGTCTGTTCTCTTAGCCTACTGAAAACCATTTTTAAATTCAGTGTCAGAGGGATCAAGTGAAAACTAGTCATCGCAGTGGCTGGTGCGGGAAGAAAATAGCAACAGAGCGAAGATCTCTGCTGCTAAGGATGCAAGCTGATCAGAAATGTCCCCCTTACCCAGCAGGGTGACCTCAGTGTGAAACCCCAGCCACTAACCACGGCACTTCACGGTACAAACCTCCAGGATGTCATCAGGTCAGTAACCTAAGCCTGGTTTACTTTGGCAAATTGCTCTGTTACACCGAAAGCAAGTACAAACCAATATGCCATTTCAGGATGCAAAAGCACAGGGGGTTTCCTCGAAGCTATAGTGGTGAGCTCTTGGTTCCTTGCTTTAAGAAGTCCAAGTGAAACAACAAAGGTGCAGCTTCACTTCAGGACCGTGGGGTAAGGGAGGACTTCATAGCCTTCAATGCCCCTCCTCATTAGCCCCCACCTCCAGCCTGCCTGTGCTGGCAAAGCCCCACAGTCAAGAAGAGAACGCTTCAGGTTACAGAACCACCTCTGGGTCCCAAAGCCAATGGCACGACCTGGCTGTACAGCCCCAAAGCCTCGAGGAGGCTTTAGTCACAGAAAGAGACAGCCAGAAAGAAGAGACAGTCAGTTTTGAGCTCGCGCCAAACATTACACCATTCCTCAGAGTTAAGCTCTGTATTTCCTTTGCAGCGCGGCAGCAGCACGGATAGTGGAAGGCTATTTTAGAAGTCAAGTACCAGACAGCAATTTCACACACATGTGCACAGATATATAAAAGTCTTCAGGCACACTCAGAGGCTGGGACTTGGAGCTCTTCATAAGCAGGTTATGAAAGGGGAGGGGAAGCCCCAAATGAGGCTTTGAGGCACTGAAATAAACCCAAGCCATTGAACATATTCTGGCAATCACTCCATCTTCTAATTAAAATACCCTCTCTGACATGAGGGACATCCACAGTGGGAGTCTGTTGGCTGTTTTTTGATGCGGCTAGGAAAAGACCTACACAGCTGCTCCTGCAGCTCAGCCAAAGCAGAGCCTGCATAAGAAGAGAGCCTAGAAGGCTCTCTCTCCAGCAGCGCCTGTCATTTGGGGACTCTCTCAGATATCCAGTCATCAAGCTTGACACACCTGGATTTTCAGGAAGGCTGAGAAACACCTTCTTACACCCAGACCCCACAGATATGGGGTAAGGTACTTAAAAAGGGAAGCTTCCTGAAGTCTCTTAATAATTAATTAAAGCATTATTTACATTAATTTCCACGTTATTGAAAGGAAATCAGCCTTACACTTCTTATCCAGAAGAGCAGGAATAAGTGGAGGCAAGCTGCAGTTGAGAGTCTAACTCCTGTGACTGCCCAGTGTATAAGGACTGGATAGCCAGGGACTACACTCACTTTTTCTCAAACTGGAGGCAAGGACTGTAAAATAGCCTTATTACTTACCGCTTCCATTAGACCTTTCAGAGATGGTGTCTTTAACATTAGCGCATCAAAGACTTCCTCTGACTCTTTTCGGACATACAGCAACACTGAAAAGCAAATTGGAGGGGAATTAACTGCATAATCGCTCCTCAGAAAAGATCTGTTTATGATAGTGGCTAAGCACACAGTAACATACATTGAGGATCTTATGAAGAGATATACATACATACATTCAATGTACATTGAAGATTGCATCATGAACATACATAGCTAGGTTAGCTCAAAACATACTTTTTGCACACAGAAACACTGTATGCTCAAGCACCTTTATTGCCAAAACACTTTAAAATTTCCCTCTATTTGATATTTTCTCTATTATCTGAAAAAAGGTCATATTTGAAACACAGAAGAAGAACACGAAACACAGAGCTTTGAGACTCTTGGGTCCCTCCATATCTCCCAGGCCATTTGCTGTAAGACTCTGGACAATAAAATGATTTGACAGATGCTACCACAGCAGGTGAAGCCATCCTGGCCACCTCCTCATTTTAAAATAATTTATTTCTACAGTCCTGAGCTTCTCCTACACTGTCTCATCTCTCTTCCTACCCCTCGCCACGTTTCAGTAATACTCATACCACCACAACTGACATACAATGCAGACTCAGTCTCCTGCTAGGAGGGGAACAAAAGAATGAGAAACCCAAATTAGGTAAGCACCCCTAGCATTCTCAAGCTAGCAGAGAGTCACCATATGTAACATCAGCCTCATTAAAAACTCCATTAAGGCTGAGGAATAAGCCATGAGAGCAAGAAAGCTTGGACTTTAACAGCTTTGCTGTCTTTAATCCATCTTCTAATGACTAGGTATAGCAGCCTGGATTGTTTACAAGGGTTCATCAGCTTTGACACACCTGCAACACAGAACAATTACTGGCATATCTAAGTGGACAAGGTGAGTTCAGGACAGCACAGCACCTCAATGGATCTCCTCTGCTAAAGGCAGGTTTAAAAAAGAAGGACTGTAGATTTAAAAAATGAAGACAGCACACACACTCTCAGTTACAGCACAGGTTGGATGATACACTAGCCAAAGGAGAGAGAATCCCATGAGTCTCGTTATATGGCATACAGCAACAAGAAAAAACAAGAAGTCTAATTTCCTTTTATAAAAGCCATCCTTCCTTACTAGTTTAACCAGACTACAGAAGTGCAGCCCCATTAAGGTCAGACTCGCTAGACTTAACCTTTGCCACATCACAAGTTTAATCTTCCTCTTTTAATCCTTTAAGCTTTGTCTTGGTCCTTCCACACATGACTGACATCAGGCAGGTAATCCTCTATACCATCTCCAAAGGGACCTCTCATCTCCTTCCTCAACACCACAGCAACATCCAATCCCACATCAAATCAGAGGCTGACAAGAGGTTAAAAATAAGCAGAATATTCTCTCAGTTTGGCTCTCAGTGGTGAACAGCCCATTTTCCAGCACCATGAAAGGTGCAACAGTTCTATACCCAAAACCAGTTCTTGGCATTCGTTGCTTAAAGTCCTAGAGATAATTTCCAAGTATTTTGTAGTGGATTATGTCATGAATGCTCTCCCTCAATCCACCAAGGAGATTGGTAAGCTGCTCATCTCCTCCGAGTCTCCTTCCTGACAGGTTCAGAGCCAATTAGTATCTGAGTTGGCAGAAAACCCCAGAAATTCTGACATTGTAAAATATTTGCGGAGCTGAAGTACATCCTGATATACAAACACTTTCTATTACTACTCAAAGCCAGAAAAACCAGGCTGAAGTATCCGCCAAAATAAATTAAAACAGCTCTTTAACCTCACATGCATCTCTCTAGCATGATGGACAAATACTCCAATACTTCAGTCTCTGAAAAAAGAAAGTAATACCTCTTTTTGGTTCTTCTATTCTGGCCATCTTATTCGGAGTAGCAATAAAGTCCTCTTCACCGATATAGGCTCCTCTCTTCAGGTTGGAGCTGTCATTGACAGGGCAAAAAGTTAGCAGTGGTACAATTACAGAAACTTACCCCTCTGTCTGAGGGCAAGACTTCAGTAGCCTGAAGCAGCATAGCTCTTACCTTTCACCCTCCAGTTCTTCTGAAGCAACAGGAAGGACCTTTTAAAAGAAAGGGGAGATTTTCTTGACATATGCAGAAAAACACACACTGAATTAGCTAGCTAGCGAGAACCTTATGCGGTACTTAGTCCTCGGAAAACACTACAAAGGGCTCTGAACGTTACAAAACAAAGTTGCATAAGGGCAGCACCATTAGCTGGTGTAACACAGTCTTGTCAGTAATGCTCTCCCCATCCCTCTAAGTGCTGCCTCTTAGTAGTGACTTGGCAATAGCTTTGTTTGCATTAAAGAGTCACTGGCGCAGAACGATAATCCTGCTGCATCCAGCATGAGCAGAGGTCCAATAGCATCAAGTTAAAGGAGCCCATGGCAGGAGCTGCAAGGATAGGCAGATGGCTCACCCACCCAACTCGCTTGTAAGCGCATCAGTACAGGACATAGGGGAAACCAAGGCTGTCAAGCAGGGAGCCGGCCACAACTATACGATTAGAAGATGCTTGGTCTAAGCAATAAACATCGGCCTTCATTTTAATACAGAAATAATAGTTGTGCCTAGGGTTGTGCAAATTCTATCCAGAACTAGAATTCATTTCCTCTTCTTATCTTTCAACTCTGTATCAAATGACACTTTGGCTCAACCTTCCAAAAGCCAGTAAGCATCTTCTTTACATTTTTTTGTAAGAAATTAAAGTATCTCAAATGAGAGAGACAGGAACATACAAGAGCTAACCAGCTTTCTATCTGGACTGGCATGGAGTCTTCTGACAGACCTCAGCACTAGAGCCTTCACAGGAAAACACACAGAAAAGTCAGCCTTATGGATACAAGTTTATTCTCCATCCCTGCTAGGAGTTTAGGCAATGCTCTTAAAAAGTAAGGTTTAGATTATGTTAGAGCATGCCAGAACTTCCGGCACAGGAAAGTTCAAGATTTTGAAACTTGGTTGCACTCTAATTTTTTCCCTTCCAGTTTCCTGTCAGCTGAGACTTTCCAGGAACGCTGAGGCAGAGTGCTCTGGCAGCGGATCACAGAGCTGACACACTTGCCAGTTCCACAGAACGGATTTTCACCCTGCAGAAGCAGCCTGGAGGAGCCCGTGGTCTACAGCAGCACACCAGAAACCCAATGGACTTTACAAGAGAAAACCAGCCTCCAGTTCGTTCAATAAACCCTTGGCTGGAAATGCTGTGGAAAAATCCTTTCAGGTTCATGGAAACAAGAGTCCATAGGCTAAATAATTTAATCGGAAAACATCCCCAGTTAATTCCAGCCAATGCATCTAGGAGCAAAGTCTCTTGCTCACATGAGATTCAGCCTCTATTTGTTTACAGCATCAATGCAGACAGCCTGGCATTTCGTACGTATATACGTACACAGAGCATCTCAGGCTTTTTGCAAATACATCCCACAGCCTCCTCATCCCCACACCCAGAAGCTTTACTTACATGAGCCCCACGCTGAAGATTTGCAAAGTGAACATCGGGAATGAAAAGGACAGGCTGAGTGTCTAGATCCATGAAGGGCTTGAAGATGGTGATGTCCGTACGTTTGTGTGAGGGAAGCATGGGCACTTTGACATCAGAAACTGCAGAGACCAAAGATTGGAATAGAGGATAGTGAAGGCACTGACAGGACTGTGGCTTTCCTACGTCGTCTAAAAGGTACATATGCTGTTGAGTAAGGGTAGTCTGTAGTCAGGGTCAAAGGGAGAAGCTCCTGTGGTAGGGGAGTTTGAACCTGGGTTGTCTACCTCTCAGATGAGGGCCCAGACCTTGAGGAAACAGCTTGTTTCACAGAGTAGTAGAAGTTTGCTCCATCTCTCCAAGTGAGCTGCTTAACTTTGTTCAGATATTAAACTGAGCTGGAGAATGGTCACTGGCCACTCACCCCAACAGAGGAACCTAGGTGTTCCACGTACCAAGCAAACCATCCAAGCGGAGGGCAAAAGCTAGTCCAATTCCCCCTTCTCCCTATCCATTCCCTCAAAATGTTGCTGGATTTCCTATACTAGGAAGGCAGAAAGAAGATAAAGAGACAGCTCGCAACCCACGTGGTTCCAGTTGGTAACCTCTCAAAGAGACGGCACCACAGAACTCTATCAAACTACGGAGGTGGTACAAATACTGTTTCTTGCAAGATGCTACACTTAGAGTTACACTTCAATTCCACACTTTTAAATTTTACATTTTTGTTCATCTCATTCTTTATCCTGGTCACCTCAAGCTGCCAGACCCTAGTTCATTCCCCACCAGAACCAGCACTGTCTCCCATGGAGCACTGCAGCTCTCACAGCGCACCAACTCACGTGACACAAGCCACGGAGCAAAGAGAATTCACCCACGAAGGCCCGCTTGGGAGAGAGTGAGGCCGGAGGTGCCTCAAACTGCACTTCAGACACTTTCGTGTCAAACTGATCCCAAATGAAAACTTCATTTTACCAAGTGGAAACATTTCAATTTTGGGTCAAACCAACTGCAAACAAAACACTTCATTTCTCATGTTCCCAGTGGAAAATACATTTTTTTTTTCCTTGCAAAACTTATTGCTTAATCCCTGCAAAAATAACTTTGACCAAAAGCCACGAACTATTTCTGCTGTTGATGAGTCCATGCACACATGACATTTGTGATCCTGGAGGTGGGCATAACAGCTTATGGCTCAAAGCAATCAAAAACTTCCCACACAAGAACTAAACAGCAATGGATTGTACTTTCCAGGAAAATAAAGGTCGCATCAGGCTAAGCCCAAGCCTAGGAAATTCATATTGGAAAGCAGCTTTTGTAAAATCGCAAGATCCTAGAAATCTGCATTGAAAGTGTTTGCACTTTCCAGCCATTACGCAAAGGGCTGCATGCAGTAATCTTTTGGAAGCTGTTGTGGCTACTACATTTGTGAAATGCTAACAGTGTGCTAAACCTACTTTTCACCATGTACTTTGGGAAAGAACCCAAAAACCCAGCCCTTTCTGCAACTGCCCTTGAGCAAATGGGTTCCCTTGTAGTGTTACCTTCTTCTGAAGCTGCTCCAGCAGCCTGTACCTGCTGCGTCAGGAAAATCCTGCCCAGCAAGCTGTGAGGTGCACGCTTGTTGAACCAGTTGGACTGTTAATAGCATGGCTCTGACAAGTACACTGAGCAGAGCAAGGGAGAGCGTGCACCTGCCCCATGCAAAGGAAGAACAAGCAGATACATTTTCCTCTAAGCAGCTCTGCTAGTCATCCAAACACAGGATCTGCTGGAGTCATCTGCAGCGGTTAAAGGAAAGATGCTCAGCTGGAAGAAGCTCCACAGCCTTTACATACTATGGTGCTGAGGCCTTCACATCCTTCACGTGTGCAGAAACAACTTCTACTGAAATTATTTATTAAGAACCACTTTGCTCTAGAAGAGTGAGCAAAGGGGTGGGAGGCTGAAGGCTCAGTCCTAAGGCTGCCACTAACTTCCTGCAGAGTTGTAAACACATTTTTTAACACAAGTTAAAGCCCAAATTCAGGATCAAGCTCGAAACATTTGGAACAGCTCCAGTTCCTGCTGCCATCTGGAGTTGCAGGGGCTCCAGTAGTGCCCAAAAATCCCACCCTCACCCTGTCACTTCAACCGCTAAAACCCATACCTGATTGAATATACAGCAAGATCCTGTCCTGGACAGGAATAACTACATAGAAGTGAAGTCCCAAGTGACCCAGTATGTTGCAAAACAAAACTAATGATTCCATAAGCAACTGCTTAAAACGAGCACTATTCCATAGGGGATAAAAATTGACTTAAGAGTTCTACTGCACAAGTTGTTTGTAGCCAAACTGAGATTTAATATTTAAAATAATGACAAAATAATTTCTACTTACAGGCGTTCAACTGAGAGCTGGGGTCAGTGCATTTGCCTTTTCTTTTGCTTTGCTTACGCTCTTCATCTCTGATCTTCCTCTCTGCTCCCTGCCAGACAAGAGGTTAAGGGAAGGGGGGCGGGGGGGGGTGGGTGAGAGAGAGAGAGAAAGTCATCTTAGTTTTTTAGGTGTTTTTCAGCTGCAAAGGCAGGAACACCAATTCTTCCAGAGCTGTGTTTGTGGAGGTCAGCTCCACAGTACCTGAGCTGCAGGTTTGCCAGAGCATGCCAACTTTGAGTTCTGTTTACTTTTGAGTCCTATCATCTAATGAAATCCACCAACCATATCCAAGGTGCAAACACTTGCTTTTCTTTCAAGTCAGATGGGGCTACGATGACAAAAGATACCTACAGCTATAACAACTGTATAAAGTGTGACATAAAAATATATCTGAAGTGTTTAAAACAACAAAAAAATGCAAGTTCTCTCAGTTCAAGGGTTTACTAGATCATTGTTAAATCCTGATCTACAAAAGTCACGCCACACTTGGATCACCAAGTCCAAGTTACCTCCCTGCATGTTGTACACGGAGCCAGCAGCAGTTACACCAGCCTTCAATGATCTCAAGCTGTAGACATACATCATTTTAAAGCAGGCATTATTTCCTCTCTCTTTATCGGGGCCGGGCTACAGTGGAATCCACAGATACCTAACTGGGTTCATGCCTGTGCGGTTCCTGGCCCTCCAAACTAAGCAGCAGTGGGGACAGCACTGTATTTTCTGCAAGATGCAGGTAACTATGACGGAGAGAGAGAAGGAAGAAGCAAGCTTTGTATTAGCATTGTGTTTATTCCTGCCCAGAGCTCACACGTGACTGTGGGTTAAGTCAGGGATGTCACGCTGCCAGCTGCAAGAAGCAGTAAGTTCACAATAGATCCCCAACACTCAATCCTGCTGCTACCACCAGACCGCTGCCCAAACTGGTACACACAGGTGCTACCTGTCTCCCAACACCCTCCTCCAAAGCAGGGTAAAAGGTAACAGTTATTGGCTCTCAGGAAGCCATTATTTCTCATTCCCACCCCTGTAAAGCTGCCAAAACACACCCACATTCTTGCACAGTGCTGGGGGAAGACTAGATTAACTATGGCAAACAAGATGTCAAAAAGCACATGTTGATGGGGTGGGAAATGGTGCCTAATGGTGCACAGCCCTCCTAACCTCCCAGTAAATCAATACTCTATAGGTGACAGGATGCTTATGCCTGCTAGGTAGCAGTGGGCACAGCTGCACTAGCAACAGAACTGAAAATTAGCCTACATATTTAATGCACATTAACATCTATCACCTTTTATCCCACCTAACAGCAGGAACACAAGCAGCTTCAGGCATCCGCTGTGAAAAAGAGACAAAATTACTAATAAAGACACATGCATTGCCAGCTTTGCTTGACCCCATAAAGCTGATACAGTCCACTACAGTGACGACATCCCACCTAAAGCTCAGCACAGCTGGACCACATCCTCTGCGACTTCCCTTACCAGAATAGTCACAACATCTCAGCCTGACAGCAGAAAGATCAGATTTGGCTCCAGATCTGGTTTTTACTTTTCACATAGAATAAAGTTCTGCTACTCAAACATTGTGCTGCAGAACAGCACCTGCTTCCTCATGGAGAACATGCTAATCCATCAAGAGCACACACTTTGAAAAAACCTCTGCCCTCTCACACCTACAGCCAGACTTCTGCTCAAAAGTCAACTTGTTCCAGACTACAGGGGCCTAGGTAAACACATCTCAAATCCCACATATGAAAAAGAAAGCCATGTCTTGATAACAGGCTTTTCCGCCTTGCCAGCAGAGCTCAGGGACAGCCAGGATCAGACACTTTTGAAGAAAAGACACTGGCAATCCTGTATCTGCAGTTACGGAATAAATAAGCTTGTAAGAAAGAGGTTTTCCCAACATCATCAACTAGAGAACAGCCTACAGTGTGAAAAGCAAGATTTCACACTCTTGTCTATGTGTTAAAGGCTGCAGGGTTTTTTTTTGTTGTTCTTTCCCTCAAAGTCTCCAGTTGTGTAATGGACTTCGGGGCTGAGAAAGGAAAGTGGCATTTTGGGGAGAGCTGCTATCCCTCCTCCCATGGAGAAACATGATATATTTGATAAGCAAGAGACACAGGGAGACGATGCAATGTCAAGTCACAACACACTGGGATCTGAACTCTTCATGACAGCGTGGGACTCCCCGCTTCCAAACATGGGTTATATCAGTCAGATGTGCTCCGAAGATGGAGGGCTGCTCCCTGGCCCTTCTCTGCACACCTGGGTACAGCTCTGGCACACAGCCCACAAGCCGTTTGAGGTCTCCTCCTGCCCTGTGGCCCCAGTGGCTGAGATGCCAGGGGATACTGATGGACAAAAAATTGGACAGAAGTCAGCAGTATGTGTTTGCAGCCCAGAAAGCCAACCGTATCCTGGGCTGCATCCAAAGCAGCATGGCCAGCAGGTCGAGGGAGGGGATTCTCCCCCTCTACTCCGCTCTGGTGAGACCCCCCCCTGCAGTACTGCCTTCAGCTCTGGGGTCCTCAGCACAAGAAGGACACGGACCTGTTGGAGCCAGTTCAGAGGAGGCCACAAAGATGATCCGAGGGCTGGAGCACTTCTCCTATGAAGGCAGGTTGAGAGGGTTGGGGTTGTTCAGCCTGGAGAAGAGGAGGCTCCAGGCAGACCTTATAGCAGCCTTCCAGTACCTAAAGGGGGCCTACAAGAAAGCTGGGGAGGGACTTTTTACAAGGGCATGTCGTGCTAGGACAAGGCGCAATGCTTTTAACCTGAAAGAGGGTAGATTTAGATTGGATGTAAGGAATAAAATTTTCTATGAGGGTGGTGAGGCAGTGGCACAGGTTGCCCAGCAAAACTGTGGATGTCCTGTCCCTGGAAGTGTTCAAGGCCAGACTGAACGGGGCTTTGAGCAACCAGATTCAGGGGAAGATGTCCCTGCCTATGGTGGGGGGGTGAATTAGACAATCTTCAAAGGCTCCTTCCAACGCAAACCATTTTGTGATTCTATGATCATGCAACAGAGGACAGTTTCTGTGTTGCTGCTCATCCACATCAATGCTGCCTCCCACCGCCTTGCACCCTCTCTCTCCTTCCAACAGGATGTCACTCACTTGTTCCTACCATCCCATAAAAACTCTCCCACAGCACTGCCATTCACTACAATGGTAACAGCAGGTCCCAGAGGATAACATTATCTATAGCCTATGAAACCTGTATTTAATCCTCCCCATGTGGATGCTTAGCTGAGGCACCGTTTACAGCAGAGGTGGTCTTCTTCCTCTGGGACAGGTCAGCCCCATCCCTGCACAGCCCAAATATTGCTGGGCCAAGCCTGAACGAAGCTTGCGCTGTATAACGTGTTACAGGATGACACCATTACACCCATAATGCTTTACTCGGGTCTTGAAACCACATAGAGTTGTGGACCCCCTTTCCACAGAGAGAGCACAAAGGGGAAGATAGAAAAGCATGAAGAAACTCAGTCTTGGAGGCAGCAGCCAAAAACTAGGAACAAGCATCAGCAGCTTCCCCTTCCACCCCAAGCATGGGAACCCTCTTCCTTCATTCCATTCGCATGCAAAGGCCCCACACATTAACTAAACTGTTTTACCTTCCATAGGATATCTATTCATTTGTACACAGTAAAAATGAGACAGCAGAGGACTGCCATACCAGTGTCTGGGTTCAGTCAGTTCAGGCATGCAATGTCAGCACAGCCTTAACAGACAACGGAATAGAGGGGACCTACGCCGAGCTGTCTCCGTTAAGTGGCTGAAGTCTCATAATTTTGAGCTGTTTTTTCCAACAGACCTCCACACTATCGACTTGGTCCTCCATGGAGAAAACACAGATAACAGCACTTCTATAGGTAAGAGTGGCCACATGAGGACAAACACATTAAGGACCATAATAGGTGTGGATACTATAGTAACAATGGTCCTGTGAACATTCAAGATGAGCTGACTGATTACCTAAGATTCAAAGCAAGGCAGAAAATGGGTGCTCCTTCTGAAATGCCAGGAGCTTTCCTTGTGTCTAACTGAGCCAGTGCCAGCTGGCTCCAAGACAGACCCACTGCTGGCCAAGGCTGAGCCCATCAGCAACAGAGGTAGTGCCTCTGGGTTAACAGAATTAAGAAGGAGGAAAAGTGGCTGCACAACAGCAGCTGGAAGAGAGGAG
>NW_009632028.1:0-5120 GCF_000690535.1 Cariama cristata
CAAAGCCGTTAGCATCAGCAAGGCTTGAGAGAGCCCAACAGCTAACGTTGCGCAGGGCTCCCTCTCCCCAGCAACCGATTCAATTTGCAGAGTGATTCAGCGACGTATCGATTTAACTATCTGCAGACAAATGATCTCTCTCTGGGCCACGCTTTTTTTGTGGAGGGCTTTAGTCTTCTGCATTAATATTGTAATAGATTTACTGTGTAGTCACTTCACCTCAGCAGGAGGAGGGAGATGAGGGCAGGGATGGGGAGAGGCAGGAGGGGGCTTGGAGCGGAGCACAGGCTGGGAGGTTTGGGTTTTCTGCAAGCAGGCAGTGAAATGAAGGTTTTTCAAGATAAAGAAGCACCGCTTCCTACCGGTCTTCAGTTCCTATTTGCTCAGCACCACCCCAAGAGCAACCCACTTGGCCAGACTTCTCCAGCCTGCAGCTCAGAGAAGGACGAGGGACCAAGACACAATGGTAGCAGACACCGAGCTGGACTTTGCAAGGGGCACAGCCACCAGCATCCGACGGGTTGGTGGGGAACGCATCTCACCCAAAACGCATCTCACCCGCTCCTGTTCAGCAGCACAAGAGCTCCGGCATAGGAGTTTCTGCATGGCTGCAGAACATGTTTTTCAAAAAAAGTGTTACCCATTTTTTTCCTGTACACACGCAAACAGCACACAAACCGTAAGCCAGGACCTAAGCTGTTATCAGCCATCGCAGCCTTGGAGGAATCCACACCGATTTACACGAGCTGAGAGCAGGCATCTCCAAACTGGAGGTATTTCATCACCACGTGGCTACTGTGACAGTTAAAAATGCAATCTTGCACCACAGGGGATCATCTGTATCCCAAATCCAAACATCCTGTATTATTCTCTGGCATCACAGACCAATTCCTTTTCGCTGTGAGCTTTCAGACCCTGTGATATAGCTCTCTCTCGCCTCCTGCCAATCTATAACCAAGACAGTACAAGAAGGGGAACGGCTGTGTTCTGCAAGGAGTAACCGTCAATAGGATACCATGCAGATGTGATATCAGCCCAAAATCCCAGTTCAGCCCTGCCTCTGTTCTCCTACATAATCCCACATACACCAATATACAGAATTACTCCTTCAAGGAATCCATTTAGAACATAAAAAAAATTTAAAAAAATTTTTTTTCAGACTGTTCCTTCTTGAGCTGCCGCAGACCTCCTCTCTCCAAGGCATCAGGCAGCCTTCATCTCCTCTGCACAATGGAAAGCATCCCAAGCTGCTTTTCTTTTGCCCCCAAAATGTGAATCTACCACTAAACTCAGATGCAGCTGAGACCTTCCAATGTAATAATGTTTCAACACGCTTATGGGGACTTGGTGCTGCCACATCCCCTGCAGGCCTGGCCATCAAGCAAATGAGCTTCGATGAAAAAATGAGGCAGGAGCTCCACGGCTATAGAGGCTCAAGTCACCCTGAGAGAGGATGAGCTTGCTCCCAGCCCTTTCCTTACATTGAACTAAATGTGTTTCTTTGCATCCAGGACAAAACTACGCCATCCAGCCCCATTACAAAGAACACTATTTGGCAGGTCCCAACCCACCAGCCACTGAGATATTGGCAGCATCTCAAACCTGTGCGAGTCATTCCAGCTCTTCACCCAAAGCCAGCCTGCGTGTGAAGCATCAGCACAACTCACCGTGCAGCTCAAGAACAAGGCAGTGGGCACAGGGGATTCCCAGCTCTAACCCCAAGCAAACCTCAAAATTTGTAGGAGAGCTTTAATAACAAAGCAAAAAAAAATAACCCACCCGAAAACCTGAAGTGAGAGCCAAAACCAACACCCATTGCTCCTCGGACTGGCACAGACGGGTTGGAGCATCAGCATTTTCACCTGTTAGTCCAGCCTCATTCAAGGCTGGTGATGAAGAACCCATCCCACCCCACCAAGTGGAGGTAAAACACACTTCGACCATGCAATTGTCCTGGATACACAACACCAAGAAAGCTCCATTTGCTCACAGATTTCCACTCAATCAGCATAGGAGAAACACTGTATTGAAAAAGGGAATGAGAGTTTAAGAGGATTCTTCTAAAGTCAACCAACAGAGCTGTTTGAGATGCAGAAGCTACTGAATTTGCCCTTAGGCTTTAGCAAATGAGTCATTTTCTTTTTCTCTCTTAGTATAACTATCATTCTTTAGCGACTTTACCATTTAATGTAGTTTCCCTTTCTCCGCGTAGCCGGAAGATGAAGTGGCAGGTACCGTTAAAAGACAGGGCTTTAATACAGGGAAAGGGTTGTTGGTTCCCCAGTCAGGTGCTTATTACGGCATTTTTCTTCCATCTGGGGTTGGCAGCGGAGGGGCACTGGGGGGGTTTGTTCTCTGCTACTTTGGCCGGCTCAGCCAAGAATGGGAGGAATGCGGGAGGACCCTTTGAATCCGGTCTGCGGAGCAGATGACTCCAGCCCTCCATGAAAGTGCTGTCTGTATACAAGCACAAGTTATTCCCTGCCTACGACTTCACGTTTTCAAGAAATGAGTAACAGAAATACACTTTTTACCCAAAGATCTCAAAGTGAGCCTAGACCCTAGGAAAGAAATCAGCCAGGAAAGCGAGCCGAGCCACAGCAGCAGCACAAGACCAAAGTCAGTTAGGAGACCCATGAGAGATCCGGGTCTGAAGCCCTACGCAAGGACTCAAAAGCCACCTGCATTCCTCTCTCCATGACTGGCAATGCTTAAAACTTCCCTGCCGAGGCTGGAGCAACTTTTACCTAAGGCCTTTTAGGGGGTGGGCTCATACAGAGGAAAGCAGGAAGAAAACGCCCCTGCAATTTGTCAGAGGTGATGGTTTAACACCCCAGCAATTCTCAGCAACTTCATCTTGCTGATGTTGGCCTCGTAATCCAAGATCTAGCTAAAAGATGTCCCACCTAGACGTCAAACATGCTTGCTTCCAACCCAGTAACCTAGGAGGCTCTTTCCAACCAAACTCAAGGGCTTGAGTAGACCACAGCATTGCTGCTTTCCTGGCTCTGGGGACAGCACGTTGGGAGGTCACCAGCCAGCACAGACACCACAAGCACCTGAGAACCATATCCCACACCAGCCTCCCTTGAGACTGGGAGCAAGTTACCCTCACTACAGAGCTGCAAAGTGCTAGGGTCTTGGGTTGGGTTCCCCCCCTCTTTCTAGCCTGTTGTACTCTTAAAAAAAAAAAAAAAAAAAAGGAGTTGAACATTAAATTCTTGCTGGGGAAATGACATTTATTGCTGACAGCAAATCTCTCCAAGGCACAGTGATGGATGCAGAGCTCGGTTCCGTGTCAGTGGAGTCCCTGCGACCGGGCGACCAGTCTCACACTTGCGAAAGGGAAGCACAGTACAAGCTATTTGCAGGATGGCACCTCTGCTCTCCATCCCCGCTGCTGGAGCTGGGGCATAGCTATGGACTGTGACAAAAAGTGGGGACCTGTAACTAAAGAGGACTCTAGAAAGGCAGAGGGAACCGGTCCGTGAGATCTCCTGCCAGCAAAGCATCACTGAAGAGTTCTCTTAGATCTCCCACGCTGCTGCATGCGTACATCCCCAGCGGGGAGGCGGGAGAGGGGGGTTTGAAACGACAAGAAAAAAAAAAAAAGTTCCCTTCTCTGCTTGAAGCCTGCACTGCTTGATCTGCTGCCTTTGCATTCAAGTTGCCGCCCGAAGCTTTGTCCTGCTGGCTCCCACCGTGGCTCCGCAGGAATGTGACACGGTGAGACAGAAATGGACTCAGCCCTCCCTCCCTCCCTCCTGCCCGAGGAGCACGAGTCTCACCCCTTCTCTGGAAGGATTTTTTTAGGGAAGGTGTTAAATCAGGCTTCACACTGCCGCCTCCGCTGTCACAAACGTTTTTCTAGCAAGGGTCAAGTGCCAGGGAAAGTAGAGCTGCTACAGCCTCCAGGTAGCTCTGCCTGTTGCTGGAGGTGTTAACAGACGTGCCGACTCCAGCTCTGGGTATTTTATAGCATCATCCCCCTCCCTCCGTGGCCGAGAGAGATCTTCGCCTGCACTCTGGCTTCAAGCAAGCTTAATGACACAATAAGCTGATCTGCAAAATACGTGTCTAATCCTAGACAGCTTTTCCCAGCTGACTTTTAATGAGACGCGGTCTCCCCTCCCCGCCAAGCTTCCCTTTAGGTTAACTTTGTTCTCTGCCCGACGGATTGAATCCCCACACCAAACACATCTCAAAAGCTGCTGCACCAAAGGAGAAGCATTCCTAGAAAAACACATTTTCCCCTTCACATCCACAGCAGCTGCACGCAGAGCACCACCGCAGCAGAGAGAGCCATCCATGCGCGGCGGGGAGAAAGCCGAACCCTTCGCTGTAGGAACTGCTGGGCATCTAATTGCATGCACACACTCACCGCTAATTTATCCCATGTGCACACAAGCGCAGACCGAGCGCAGCCTGGGCTTTGATGCACCCGCCCAAGGAAGCGGAGCAGATGTACCCTGTGTGTTCTGCAACCAGCATCGGGAAGTTATCAGCGCCGCGAGGCCCGCAGGCAGGCAAGCGAGTTGCCTTTGGCTGAGGATGAAGGCACCTTTTTGCTTTGAACCACAGCAGCTGGACCCAGCTCACGTTCGCTGCAACCGCCTTGGTCTTTTAGTCCTCTCCTCTCTAGACACAGCAGAGCCTGATCTGTATTTCAGCAGCAACAGCTGCTCCTCCTCCTCCTCCCCAGTCACCGAAAGGAGACTCCCATATTGACCCCCCCAAGCAGTCAGGGGGAATATAAATTTGCGTTTCAGGTGTAGTGCCTCCATACGCAGCTACGCTCCCAAATCTCCACCTAGGACATTCAGTCCCTTCTCACAGGAGGACCTTCAGTGCATTCACAAGCCCGTTGCCTGCTACGGGCATCCGTGCCTCCAGCGTTACCTGCAGAGAGCAGAACGTGCAATTCTGGCCATCGACACCGAGTCACAGCCATGGCTTCTCCACACCCTGTTGAAGGATGAAAGAAATGCTTTCGCTGCGTGGCTCTGAGCTAAGGCAAACTCTCCTCCTCCCCATCAACTATCAGAAGGGAGAGAACTATATGAAGTTTTGCGAGAAAGGATATTCCTCTCTAATATATCATTTCAATATCTGGGGGGGGG
>NW_009632028.1:5151-9373 GCF_000690535.1 Cariama cristata
GAGGGGACGACACACAAAAATCAATGAAAACTTAATTTCCCAAACTTTCTGTTTTGCTCAAAAAGGCATTTTCTGCAGGGAGAAGATTCAGTTAGCTCTAGCACAAGGTCTCAAGCGCACACGATTTCCCTGCTAATGTTAAACTCCCTTGATTTCATCTGCACAAGATTGTAGACACAGGTGAACAGAAGCAGACAGATTCAGCTGCAGGTACATGAGAAGGAGTTCAGAAAAAAGCCTCACAAAGAACTGTGCAGGGTTCCTTTGGCCCATTGCATCACCCGAGCGTAGCCCCTTCCCCATCTCCTGGCTACCCCGCTCGCCATGAGAGCCCTTGATGGACTGATTCAAGAGAAGCAGGCATTAGCATTGCAAGAGTATTTCTAATAAGTGGTCCACCCCTGTTTTCCCCACCAGTAGGTTGTAGTCCACCTTCTCCCTAGTGCCACTTCTCCAAACCAGCCCACCTAAGACCTCCAACACCAGATCCAGCTGTGGGACCCTCCAAGCCAGGACATCCCTGCCTCAGCACCCAGATGTGCACTGCTCCAAGTGCAATGCTGTGGCAGCCCTCCTGGCTGCTGGCCTCGCAGAGCTCTGTCATCAAAAAGAAGGAGCAGAGCTTCTCGCAGCACCGAGCAGAAGCAAGAAGAGGTGTTCAGGGGGCAGGAGCTGCCATCTGAGCGGTGAGAAGCTCTTATGGCTCAGGCACCACAACGACTGCAAGTTTATGACCTGGAACCCATCCGACCTTATCTACAGTGGTTCTCTGGAGGGAAAAGCACACGTTCGTACCTCGGCGGAGGAGCAGAGACAGCAGGAGCTCCATCCTCCCTGTGCAGTCTGCTTACGGACCATGGGGCACCACGGGTGCAGCTGTGGCTTTCCTGTCGGAGAACAAAGGCGTCCTGTGTTTCGTGCACGCTTCTAACACCAAAAGAGGACGGAAGGGAAGGTGGCAGCAGGCCACCTTTGTCCTCTCTGTATTTTGGCCCCACAGGCATCTGCTAAGCCCCAGTTAGACCTAAGATTCTTCTCAATTCAACTCCATCTCTCCTTATCCCGAGGACCTGCAGAAGTGCTGTGCTCCATCAACACCTGCTCGCTGCCCCTGGGACAGGCTGCAAAGTCTTGCTGCTAACAAGGAGCCCTGAAAGGATGCTACAAGTCAGCCGAAACGCTATGCTACAAAAATAAACAATAACAGCGCTAGATTTCCAAAGCCTGTGCAAGGATCAAGTTAACTCATTCTCCTACAGCAACTTCAGCAAAGCTGGGAACATGGTAGGGTACAGGGGGTGGGGGGCAGGTCGGAGTCTCTGATTCTCTTACAAAACCATGATATTCACCATACATTTGGTTTCCCCAAGATATATATATGAGGAAACACACCCTCTGCCTCCAAGGGGACTGGGATAATAAAGAAGAGACTGACGTGCCAGGAAAATGTGCAGGATGAGGAGGTGGGAGGAGAAGGAAAGAAGCAGAGCGTCTATGGAAGAAGAGCTCCAGGTATCTTGGAGCTGGCTCAACCCTTTAGTCTTCACCGCATAGCCCTAGAACAACTCCTTTTTATTGAGGGAGCACGTTCAGCACATTTGATTGCAGCTCGGAGCAGGCTGCAAATACTGAGATGCATTTATGGGTGAATTTCAGAACCAGTGCAACGCTCCCACCCGTGATAAGGGATTCTCTGATTTATTAGCAGAGGTCAGGCACATCCTCTGTAATACGTCCCATACGCTGTTCAACTCCTGGCCTAACCCTGGCAACCTGGGGATACATTTGGTATGTGCTGCTGATCACACTTACAGCTCCAGTCGGTTTGCCTTCTGGGCTTTAACCCCAGGCCTCACTGGTTTCTTATTTACAGGGCAGCTGCCGTGATTTTTGACATACAGCACCAAAGATTCACGGCTCTGAAGGCATAACGGTAAGACCTTTTCAATCCTGAAGACAGTGGAAAACACCCATCGTTTTATAGTGCAGAAGGCATCACGCACAATAGCCCACAAGTACAACCAACGTCTCCTGAATTTATGTACGCGGCAGTCTGGGGGACAGTGGAGGACCCAAATAGTGAGAGAACCAAAGATTACTGGAGAAGGACATGGGGAAGTTCCTGCTGCCTCCTATTTGATTACTGCCAACTAAACAAATTAGATGAGGCCACGCACACATTGGAATTCTTCAAAGCCCAGTCACGGGCAAACCGCGACTCCTGCGCCCAGAGGATGGATGGTCAGTGCTTGTGCACTCGCGAGCACGATGGGCTCAGCACACAGGTGATGATGGCCATTGGCGAGCAAGGAAGATGATCCCACTTGGGTAAAAGTGAGGTTTGTCTTCACGCAGCTGAGTTGCTTAGGTCAAAGACTTGGGAGAGGCTGAACAAGTTGTGCAAACACACACGCTCGAGGGTTTGCAGAGAAGGTGGGCTTCAGCAGAGCTTCTCCGTGGCCCATTTCCCCCACCCCTGCCTTTCTTCCTGAACAAAAGTCTGTAGCTTTCAACACTCAGGCAGCAATGAAAGGAGGGAAGAGCTCTTACAGAGCTGCATGAGAAAGGGGGTGGTTTCTTCCATAACGTGTAGAAGGTGGGATGCTCCCAGACCTGCCCTGGCATGAATGGTAAATGCAGGATGGCACGCTTGGCTGAGGAAGAGATTACAGCTCTAATTGCACAGAAATGTTTTTGGCATGACCGCTCCTGTCGCACGGGAAGAGTAGCTGCCTAACACCTTAGGGAATAAAAGGCTGGGAGGAAGGCAGAAAAAAAAAAAGACGTGGAGCTACATATGACACTAACTGCAGCCTGGTTCTCTTTGAAGCACAAAATTCATGGCTGACCTTCAGGCGTGAGCATGGTGGACACCTCTAAAAGCATTATTTAGCCTAGCGTTTGCAAGGAGCTTTAGTTAGAGCACGAGCTTCATAACAGTTTTCAGTGGGGTGGAGCAAGTGCCTTGGTAACCTCCAGAGTAATTACAACGTTCAGCTTACCCATCTTGCTTCCTAAAGGCCAAGGAAATTGCTACAGGCGATAAATAGAAAAGGGTGGTCTGGCAGTCTGGTCCCCAGCACAAAGACCGTAATTTCAAGCTGGCAAGGAGATGCCGATCTGTCTTTCTTTTTTTAATACCAAAACCCATGGATACATTTGAAGTGGTTTTAGTTCAAAAGCCCACACCAAACACAGCCAACTCTTTCCTCCAAGACTTTTTGGCTTTGGATGTGCCCCGGAGGAGCCACCTCCAAGCTTCTGTTCCAGCCTGTGAGGTCAGCGGCTCACTTGCTATCTCAAGAAGAAAAAGAAATGTCTAGATCTGAGCTCTCTTCGAACCACCTAAAATTGATGCCTACTGTAACTAACCGTACACGTGCAGGAGCATCCATGCTACACCTGTACGTGCCTTAGCACAAAAGAGAGCTGCCCAGAAAGCTTTACAGCTCCGGAGCCCAGTTACCTATAGGTCCTGAGATGCTGCTGAACATGACCTATGTATACGTAGGCTCAGCGCAGACGTAGCTCTCAGGGCATCCCTATTTTACAGAGGATGTGAAGGGCCAAGTGGAGTTCCTCAAGTTTTGTCCCACTCCTCTAGTTTCCAGCAGCCCACGCTACCCATAACGTGAGACTGGTTCCTCAGGGAGAACTAGGAAGCAACAAAGCAGGGATTTCCCCAGCCACAAAGTGCTCTTCCCCCCGCCCCCCCCATATTTTGTCCCTGGGTTCCCAAGCAGCAAGATGGGGAGGCTGAAGAGCCCACATGCGGTTTCCCAGAATGAGCCTGTATTTCAGGTTGTGTCCCAAAGACAAACAAACCCGCAGCAGGTCAGAGAGCCCTGCCACATCTCCAGGCAGCCCTTTCAGGTTCCAGTAATACCTCCAGGATGCAAATGCATCTTCTGCTTTTCTCAAGCAGGAGCCACGTGTCTCCTCTTCACACAGCAACTCCCTAGCGCCGATGGGGATGGCCTGGGACAACGTGCTTGGCGTCAGGGAAGGATTATACACCGTTGCTGGCAGGTATCCATCCATCCTGAAAGAAGGAGAGCAGGTACACAATTACTGAACAGGCGGCATTGTATGGCACAGGAGAAATAAAAGGGATTAATGAAGCCATTGGCAGCACAGAGAAAGCAGTGACAGATGCCAAGTCAAAATACAGGACCGCGGGGCTTTAACTTTCATTATAAAGCACCCTTCCACTTTCACCAGG
>NW_009632028.1:9404-30563 GCF_000690535.1 Cariama cristata
AGCTAAACGCTTTGCTGCCTTTTAGTTTCTCCCACTTGAAGATGTGGTGACCACTCAGACCGGTCAGAAAACACATCATCTTAGGAAGACGTGCTTAAACGGTTTTACTGTTCCCCTACAGTGACACTTTTTCAAAGCACCTGTTGTTGCTGGAAGTAGACCTGAAGGTTGCTCTTGGTGTACATCAGCCCCTCCATGGTGCCATCACTGTGGCAGATGAGTTTTCCCCTCTTTCTGGTGAGAAGCAAGTGCTTTGGAGCTGCCCTCAGCCTCTTCTCAGGAGCAGTTTAATTTTGTCAATGCACCCAATTCTTGCAAGTGCTCACAGAAAGCTTCCAGCCCGGCCATGGTATTTCACCTGCAGAACTTTTTCCAACATTACCTGCCCATTGCTGATCCTAAAAAAAATCTTCCTCCGTTTCTGTTAGATAAGGATGACAACCATTTTCTTACTTTACTCGCTGCGCATTCCCCCTTCCTCTATTCCTAACCTTTTCCTCTCTGTTGGCCCAATTCCATCATCCCTCATTCACGCCACAGCTTACAAATATGGGATGTAACAGTGAGCAGCACTTCTTCATGGCTCAATACTTGATGTAAAAATTTAACTGATCTGCTGTAACATCAGACCATCTTACAGGTCATCTTACTCGAGAAGTTTACAGAAGTAAACACTTAGTAGTAAACTGAAGCACCGATAAGAGATCAAAGCCCACAAGGAAAAGGCTAAAACATGCTCTGGTCCAGGTTGGTTTCAGATGATTTGAAAGCAGGTTCATGCCGAAACACTGGTCTATCTTAAAGCCTCCCTAAAGGCAGCCTGTATTGTGACTCTGCCTGGTTTCAAAAATCAGCTCAGCTGAATTGCTTTTGAGCCAGCCAAAGAGTCTCACAAAAGCAAACGTGTCTATTAGTGAAAAATATGACCCCGTTACTCTTCATCTGAGGCTTTCGTTGTCTTAGTGCACCTCGAGTGACTCGGAAATCACAAAATGCCAGACCAGTTTGGTTTTTGCTCCAACTTCCTAGAAATGCTTGCCAGTGCTCGGGTAGGAGTTTGCTTACCAGGGTGACTCTCAGTAGGAACAGGCTGGAAGAGACCATGCATCATCCCAGCGGGGACACAAGTCCCCGTCCCCATCAGACTTTGTTGCTCATCTCAAACAGCATCATGGACTTGTGGCACAGAGAAAAAGGCTCCGTCTCATTAGCAAAAGCCATCTTTAAGCACAGCAGTGACACTGCTGTTAGCATTTAAGGCTCGTGAGCACTGCTGTGAAACTTTCCCATCCCCTCAGCTGACTCCCCGGACCTGCAGGAGGGAAGGCCTCCTCCGGAGCCAAGCTGGCAAGATGCTCTCTGGCATGTTAAGCATTTAACAGCCTCTGTTTATTTATTGCACTTAAATGCAATCCGGGAGGGAGGGCCTGGCCCATTTGCTCTTACTATGCTCGCTCTTTGCCAGTCTCCTCGCTGCAGCATGGGCAAAAACATGCCTTCATTAAAATTAAAACACGAGATGCAAACACAAAGCTCTTTTTGTTTGAACGCACTGGAGCAGAAACGCAATAAGGTCCCCCGGTGTTTTGTGCTGGGCAGCAGCACTGGGGCAGGCAGCGGCAAGACCCTACAGAAGTCCTTGCTGTTGCCGTCTGCTTTCGCAGCAGGAGTGAGAAGGAACTTAAGCTCGGCCAAGGGATACCCAGGAGGCAGAGTCAGCCTGGTTTCACAGAATCACAGAATGGATTTGGTTGGAAGAGACCTCTGGGATCATCAAGTCCAACCTTTGCCCTAACACCAACACGTCAACAGACCATGGCACTAAGTGCTACGTCCAGTCTTTTCTTAAACACCACCAGGGATGGTGACTCCACCACCTCCCTGGGCAGCCCATTCCAACGCCTAACGACCCTTTCTGTGAAGAAAGGCCTCCTCATTTCTAGCCTGAACTTCCCCTGGCGCAGTTTCAGACTATGCCCTCTCATCCTGTCACCGGTTGCCTGGGAGAAGAGACCGACCCCCACCTGGCTACCCCCTCCTTTCAGGTCGTTGTAGAGAGCATTTAGTCCCATGGGGAGTCAGTCAGCAGCGATGGATGAGCAAGTAGGGTACCTTACAGTGAGGGACAAGAGGAGATGCTGGAGAGCAGGACAGTGATATCTCGGGGACCTCACGACGGTGCAGCGTGCTCTAGATTTGGGTCCAGCAGACCCAAGGCCGGTACAAAGTGATACGGGGTATTACACTGGGGGCATGTGTGCAGAGTAACGCAGGGGCCCTTCACAGCACCCAGTGTAGCTAGGCTGTGTAATTAGCTAAGGTCCAGTACACGAGGCCAGCCCTCTGCTCGCTGACAGCATGAGAGCTACCAGCAGACAACTGCTTTTTCAGCTCCTTCTAGGACAGATGTTCAATTAAGATGTGCAATATCTTTCTCTACCTTCAAATACTGTATTTTAGAGTGTGCTGCTTAATGGGTGTAGCCTGCAGCATTTCGTGATAAAATACACAGTAAAACCGATGGCAGAAGGAGTATCACTCACTAGGATCGTACCTAAATTAACTCATTGAAGTCATGCTCCTTATGCACAGAAAGTAAGCCAGGGATGGAGTTCAAAGCTATAGACTCTATACCAGAGGGAAGGCAAAGATAGCTGGTTAAACATATTTGCACAACTCCAAAGCGTATCATCTTCTGCAGCACGGGCGCACGCAGGAAATACAGCACCACGGTTAAAACAGTGCTGACGAAAGGTGATACGGGGTCCTCTCATTACTTTGATACAGATACATCATTGTTGTATCTGCTACAGGACAAGCCCATGAAGCCCTTAAGCTGCAGACCTGCATAGGCTGGTGTCTGTAGACATCCCGTCTCAGGGTAGGTCTGTAAAGTCAGAAGGGTGCTGCCACGCAGCAGAACAGGGTAAGGACCTTTCGCCCAAATCATCTCCATCTGCCTTTCTGGGGAACACCACTGATCTTTTCAGATCTCAGAGGGTTTTGAGGCCAGTGGTCTTAAACACAGGCTCAAAACACCACTTTAGTCCTCAAAAAGACATGCCAGGCTGCACAGGGGAGCGGAAGCCCCTGGACGTTGACCTTCTTCAGCGAACAGGGCAAGGGAAGAACCAGCAAACTGAGCAGCCATAACCTCTCTTTCCAGCCTAGCACACACACAAAATTCCCAGGGCAACCCAAAACCTTGGCAGGAGCTGCAGCCTCATCGCTTCCTTGGCCAAGTGATGGTGGCAGTGAGGGATGCTGGTGCAGGTCCAGCTCTCCCTTCCACCAATCAGGTCAGGAGTTGCAGACACAGGTCTTCCCTTCTTCCTCCCAGTTTTCCACATCAGCTCTGCCACTTGCATTCATCTACCTTTGCTCTAAAGAACCACCACCCAGACATACTACTTTGTCTTTCAGATGCCAAGAGTCAAATCTGTGTAAGCCTACTCAGCTCCACCTTGACACGTTCTCCTGGTCCTCGATGAAATATTAAAGCCCACGTAGAATCCCAGTCTTACAGTGGAGTTGTATAGGCATCTACACTGGCAGAAACATAGCATAAAGACCACCATTCAACACCAAATTCCAGAAAATAACAATAACAAGGACTGCAAGTCTCATACTTCCTACCTAAACTCCATACCAAGAGGAATTTTCTGGAAGAGCCAAGTTTTTGCTGGGTGGTACAATCTGAAGAGTGCTTTTCTACCTGGAAAACCAAGTACTCCTGAAAAAAACAAAACAAAAACTTTAACACTTCCACTGTTGTTAATACAATCATATTAAATAGGACATCCTGATTCACTGCACCCTACTTTAACACTTCCACTGTTAACAGACTGTTAATACGATCATATTAAATAGGACATCCTGATTCACTGCACCCTTCCAAAGGTAAGGATGCCAAATCATAGTGAATTAATTTCTGAAGCTTTTCAGGAGCTGGGAATGCCACAGCAAGAATGGAGAAGAAAATCATAGTAGAGGTCTTGCAGGAAAATCAGAGCAACTTGCAATAAAATCCCTGTGCATGAGTAACGGAAGCACTAGCTTTATTTTGAGATACTAGATCACTGCAATTTGTCGATACTCTTCTGTCCCCATATATTCTGCTTCTAGACTGCGCAGTCTTAAAACCCACTCATCTCCATAATTCCTCTTGACTTACAACACAGAAATAAAACTTCTGATACTTTAAGGCTGCCCAGTCTATAGTCAGAGATCACATTTGCTATAGGTGGCTATAAAAATGACAGCTTTTTTTCCACTGGATAAACAATGGAGCTGTCAGATGGTGGATATGATGATCAAAGACGAGTACTACTTTTTGCACACACGCAAGCTTTTAAAACCTGGCCTCTGGTTTAGGCTCCGGAGTTAGCGTTAACTCTGGTGACGACTGGGGAATTGCAAATGTTTTATGAACTCTGGTGAACTCGCACTGTACGCTCCGTATTCATGCCTCTCTACAAAGTACCGCCTGAAACTTCTGAAAAGACACGTTTAACTTACCCGAAACTCTAAACGCTTACAAAGAAACAAAAAAAGGGGCCGATTTCAAGAGGAAGGGAACACTTCTTGGGCTCAATCTGGAAGATATTGACTCTAGTAGTCAACAGTCAAAAGCCTGCTGGACCTTGGGCAAGGATAGTAGCAGAGCATTGGAGAGGTTTAAAAAGCTATGGCTTGTAGGGTTGACTTCCCATGAAAGGCAACAGCCAGGTTTTCTTCAGAAGAAAGCTGCCTCCGTGCTCTCTCAGAGCTGTGGCTGTCTCCTGGGAGAGGGCACCGAGACCCAAGGATGTGCAGAAATTTAGTTCAACCGAGGGTGCTTCTGCTGTAAAAAGGAGGTCACGTCAGTTCACGGGCAAATTGTCATAAATGCACTTTGAGCGCCTTTGTGTTGAAATATGGATCAATCCCTACGGAAAACTACTGATCTGTATAATTAGAGGGAACTGACACACACGCGCCCATGGCTGATGGCAAATTGAACACACAGGAATTCTCCCTCATTCCTCCAATAATCACAGCTGGCTCAGAATTTTAATACACAAAGGGCAAGTTCTTAATGCCAATTAAATTTAGGACTAGATTTCCCCCCCCTATTTTTCCTCTCTCCAGAATCTCTTGAGGCTTCAAAGACACCTTTCGCATTACGCCAGGATGTTTTCTCATTACAGGGAGACAAGCTTATCAAACAAGTGCTCCTTAATTCCACACTTCGGCCCATCAGCGGTGACCCAGATTTCTGGTCTCTGTTAGGAGAAGTGGGCCCATGAGTATTTCGGGATGGATAACAAGACAGCAAGCCTGCCAGAACAAGGACATAGCATACAGTGAGGCAGAAGCATATGAGTTGAAGAAGCCCAGGAGCTTGGCCTTCATGTTGGTCACAGCCAGGTCAGACGCACAGAGATGGGCTCATTCACTGAACTCCAAGCCCAAGGAAGGGATCCTCCGTACAACCGATGGGATATCCCTTCCTCGCAGGCTGCTGCAAAGCTCAGAGCTAGTTTGTGAGGGTTGTAGTAAAAGTGTACGGTGACCAGCAGACTGTTTGAAACGGGCTGAGAATGGCATCAATTGACTCCGGTTGGCTAAGCCCCCTCAGAGTCTAATTTCCAGGTTGACAGGCTCAGCAGGGGAATGTGGAGTGTGAAATAAAACACTGAGAAGTTAGAAAGGAACCCTAGGAGATGAAGTACGTACACAGGCAGCCAAACGGCGCAGTCACACTGGGTTGTACAGGCTTCGTCACAAATCACAATTCATTTTCCAAGTGCGCATTACACACTTGAGCCAGAATCTGAACGCAGCGTTTCCTCTATGCTGTGTCGCATCAACAAAGCCAGGCTATTAGCAGTCAAACTATAACCGACGTCTCCTGCTCCCAGAGAGGATTTGAGCTCCACAAAGCTTAAACCCCACATAACGGATGCTCCTATCTGTTGTCAGGAGGGTTTTGCAAGCCAGGTTATACCTCATGAGCCAGGTAAGGGAAGCACACAGTTGGGTGGTCCTCAGTGAAGACATCTTCACACTTGCCGTGGAGCATCTGGGTTTAGTCTCCTGAAGGTCCTGATGGGCAGGTTACTGCCTCAGCTCCTTCTCTCTGCCAACGGGGAATCTGTGGCCAAGCCACCCACTGCATCCCAGAGCCTGTGTCCTAACAAACTCAACTCTCCTCTGCTTCTAGCTTCAAATGAAGCCAGATTTTACGAAGGATGACACAGTATATGTGTGGCTTTCTGGGTGCCATGTTGCAGTGACAAAAAGACCGAGTGCATTGAAGAGGCTGAATATCAGAAGAACTGGAGTGCTCTGAAGATGTTCCCAAAAATGTTGTCATGCCCACACTCAACTCGGCTATTTTCACCTACCTCGGTTCAGAAACTCAGAAGTATAACGCATACAAGATGTCCTCGTGTGAAGAAGAGAAGTTCTGGCAACCCAGAGCAGGTTTTTTTCCCCTGACAGATAGTCCTGGCTTATGCTTACACACACAGAGATTGTGGGGAAAGAAGTTCGTTATCCCGAGTTAAGAGGAGAGCAATTGTCAAGACTCGATAGGTCTCAAAGGGTGCACGTACAAGCGAGTGTTTTGCAAAGAAACAAGATGGGTTCCTCCCACCCCAGCTGCTAACACACCAGTTGAGCTTAGAAAGGCTCTGTTACAGAGGATTAAATGCTCCAAGAAGGCTGTGACTCATTTTCTCAGAGCAGAGATGTTTTTCTCTCAAACAAATGCAACAAACACAAGAACACGGGGATGCATTGCCTTTGGCGTGGGGATTGCCTTTTTTGTGCAGGGTCTGGCACAGAGGCGCTGGAAGAGAGCTGCTGCACGAGTGATAAATAGCTCTTTGCTAGAAATCCCTGCTCCCTGAAGCCTTGCTTGCGATATCGGCTGAGGCCAAAGGAAAGGGCTATCGGGAAACGTAGCTCTAATATCGCGTGACTCGGAATTACCGATGCAAATCTATCACTTAGGCATATCTGCAAGGAGGGCTGCAGGTCTGTTTCTGCTGAGTTCTCATCTTCAGTTTGGCTCCTGGCTAGTTTTGCTTTCGTCATCTGCTGCAGGCAGCAATGTTTCCAAGCACCTGCTGCAATTGAGATTCCACCCCATCTCGGTATGCACACAGAAAAACTTCCTAACCCATTAAAGAGTGTAAGACTGGGGACAGAAACAGCCTATTCGGAGGTTTTTTAAGGGAAGAACAGACAGCTCAGAGTAGATCATGATGTTCAGCTAATGGCAAGCAGACTCCCATCATGTTTCGTAAGGTCCAAGTGACCCATGACAGCAAATACAGCCACGGTTAAAGTCTCTCCAACTCACCCGACTGCAACACAGCTCAGAGCACACAGACACTACCACTACAGGCACCTCACCTCTCAGAAAGCAGGGCTTCAATGTCCACGCAGCCTCTTTCCACGACACATTACCCTGCGTGACTGGAGCATCTTCCCTCACCCCGACAAGCTGCCGTGAAGTCGTCACGAGCGCAGCATCCCGGCCCTGCCGCTCTCTCCTGGAACGGGGGCTGCACCCAACCAACCTCCTCTTTTACTGCATGACCAAGCACCTCACCTCTGTCAAGTTGAAAGTTAATGAGAAGTTTTGAGCCGTATTTCCTCTCCAAGTACCACGCATGACTTATTTTGAATCTACGTGATCGTAAAATATAGCTAGCGAAGAAATATTTACCGTATTCCTTCCTAAGTCACAACGAGCGTGATCTTCATCCCAGGTCATGTTGCATTTGCTCTCCTCTCTTGCACGCAGCATTGCTGAGGACAGCACTGAGCAAGGATTAGAGTGGGCTTGGGACCAGTGGTATGGGGTACTGGTGTCACCTGTGCTGCACCGGATCATAAAGGGCCGCTATTTTGGCAGGCATCATTTCAGGTAAGCGCAGGTGTGTTGAAAAAGCCACCAACAAGCAGGTTAACAGCAGTAGAAGTCTGCCAGCATCCCGGGAGAGGAGATCAGGGTGATCAGCAGCTCATTTCCCCTGTCTGCTCCAGGGAATGCCTATAAATTCATATTTCAACAGGCAACGCAAGGACCACAAGGTCTCATGGAACATGTCACTCCAGCAACCAAAAACATTAAAGCGACCACTCTGTGGGCTCTCCCAACACCTGGGGAAGTGCTAAACAAGCTGTTCCATCCGTGGAAACACACCCGTGGGGCTCTCCGGTTGCCTTTTCTACTTAGCTTTCACTCCAGCCAGTAATTCAAAAGAATTTAAAAAGGAAAGAAGAAATATTGATCAAAAGAAGAAACATTGATCCGACAGGCTTCTGTTTGCCGCTCCATTTTGGGGAGCTTATCCTTGCTTTTTGAGCTGGCTTAAGAGTTTCCCAGGGAAAGAAAATAGCCTTGTGCTTAAGGACTCTGAAGCAAAACTCCAGTCACCCCTGGCTTGGCGACACCTTTTCATAATTCAGACGAGTGACCTTCATGTCATTTTGTCCCCACTGCATCCATACAGGGAGGCAGGGCCGCAGAAGGAGAACTGTAAAATTAGCTAGAGTAGATAGCATGAGACACAAGCGTCCAGGGGTGGAGGGACCAGACAGCATCCCTCTGGACCCTCTTTTGTGGCTAACAGCACGCAAACCATCTCCATATGCACCGTACTCCGTGCCACCAACAGCTGTTGCGACCCTGAGGTTTTCCAGCTCCGTGCGTGCTATTTTGGCAGAGGTGGCTGCTCTGCATGATGCGGGCAACCGGCTCCGTTGGGTGCATCTCGCACGGAATTAAAAGCAAACTCATTTTGCCCAGACAGGATGTTGCCCAGGGAGGGAATAATTCATGCTAATAAACAGTGTCCGATGCTCCTGGCTCTGACCTTGTATCTGGAGAGCTGTATCTGCCACCTGAGCCATCAGAGCAGCGGGCAGGCGTAGTTACCACTGCCCCAACACATAGGTTGAAGGCATCGCAATAGTGGTGACCCTGACTCTAATGAATCACGTCAGCCTGGACAGGCCAAATACAGTCAGATTTGTCAGCGCAGCTAGAGCCAGGATCTAAAGAAAACAAATCCTGAACATCCACGGTGGATCAGAGCTGGACCCTGCAGCAAAACAGATGTACAAAGCTTGGTGCAAGGACAGGCAAGGCACATCAAAGCTTTAAACAGCTTTTTTTTTTTCTTCTTCTTTAATAAATCCAGTCAGCTGCCTAATGCCGCAGCATCCCTTCTGAGGCATGGGCAATGAAATCCACTTCCCAAGAGCCAGTAGGCACAAACCTCTCCATCCCGCAGCCTCGCCGCTCATCATACTTGTATGCACAATCAGGAGGCAACATACTGTTCCTTTTTAAGGTCTAGCCAAAATTTGGGGTGGGGGCGGGAAATTGGAGCATCACGACTGCTCATGGAAAACAGAGAGGCAACTCTCCACTTGGCATTGCTTCCCCAAACGAGCAGATATTCCAGCTATGGTATCCACCAGTCAGCAGGGCACATCTTCCACCCAACAGCAGGCACATAAGCTCACAGCGGTGCTTTCAGAGATGCTGATGCTACTTGGCATTAGCCTTTAGGACTCTATCGCTTTGACCAGGCTGGGCATCCCTTGTATTACTCACTCTTAGAAATCTGCGAGAGGGAAACTACTCAGCAGCTCCAGTTGCCCAATTCAGTTTGGAAATAACGGTACCCAGGTGCATTTGTATCAACAAGCCTTGGAGCCCTGCTTTAAGGAGAGCCTCTGATGTATCCCAGTCACTTCAAACCCCCAGAAAGGCACAGACACCAGTTTCTGACACCTCACGGCTAATTTCATCGGAAAGCTGGATCTCCCTGTGGAAGGGACTACATGGGACAGGAGCAGGGACCAGCAACTGAAGGACTGATCTCTTTGTAACTATCTAAGCCCCAGAGTATTTCATCTGCTTCCCTAACGGCTTGTCTACAATAACACTTTCTTTGAAGAACTGCTCACTGAAAGAAGATAATTGCTTTAAAGCAGCCAGAATTATTCATTTTGAATACTCAAGTGCATAAGCCTCCTTTGAAATTCAGAAAATAAAACATCATCCTACTCACGACTGGCTAGCAGAACGTACGCTGCCGTGTGCGGCCATCTAGAGTGCTGCAACCCACTGGGGATCTAAAATACAGATAGATGTAAATGTGTTACCCTAAGGGGAACACAGATTAGCTTCTCCTGGGGAAGGAACCTTCTGGCTCTTGAGGACCTGCCTGTAGATCCATGCCTTGGTGGATGCAAGCTCCCTACTCTTCTCTGGATTGCAGAGACACCCTGCCAGCTATCCTCCTCCCTCTGCACCACCACGCATTCCTGAAAAGCCCCTGTAGCCGAGATTCCCCCTCATGCCTAGGCAGAAGCAGTCTCCCTCTCCCTCCTCTCCCCAGGAACAGACACCACCCTCCAGGCTCAGGCCAGCACCCAGCTTTCTTCCCCGAGGCCAGCTGCACTCTTCTCGACAAGGCACTTGAAGCAAATTGGACACAACTTAAACCAGTCTATAAAATGGGGCAAATCCCCCAATTCCCAGTGGTGTAAGACAAGAACTTAGGTTTCTGGAGGCATCCATCCCTGCCAGAAACAAAACCAGCCATGCTGGACCCATACTAGGATACCCTTACCCTTACCCTTGTCCTTCCAGAGACCAGGGTAAAAGGTTGGAGGAAGGAAGATGTACTCTCGATGGAAGAGGATCAGATCGAGGAATACTCAAGCTAACTAGACATACCTTTGTCCATGGGCCCCAATGGGACGTGCCTGTGAGTGCCGAGGGAGCTGGCAGATGTCATTGCAAGGCCACTTGATAATCATTGATCAATCATGGTGACTAGGAGAAGTGCCCAAGGACTGGAGAAAAGCAAATGCCACTCCTATCTTCAAGGAGAGCTAGAAGAAGGACCTAGGAAACTACAGGTCAGACAGCCTTACCTCGATCCCTGGAAAGGTGAGGGAGCAGCTAATCCTGGAAACCATTTCCAAGCACATAAGAGCAAGAAAATCATCAGGAGTAGGCAGCATGGCTTCTCCAAAGCGAAATCATGCCTGACCAGCGTGATAAACTTCTACGATGAAATCACTGGTCTGGTAGACAAGGGCAGAGCAGTGGGTGTTGGCTACCTGCACTTCAGTAAGGCTTTTGACACCGTCTCCTGTAAGGCATACTGGGGGCTGACCATTAAGAAAGCCGCTTTGCGGAAAAAGACCGGGGATCCTGGTGGACACCAAGGTGAACGCGAGCCAACAATGTGCCATTGTGGCAAAGATGGCTCACGGTATCCTGGGCTGTCCCAGACAACATATTGCCAACAGGACAACAGGTACAAACCAAAACACAGGAAGTCCCCCCTGAATATTCGGAAACACTTTTTTACTGTCAGGGTGACCGAGCACTGGCACAGGTTGCCCAGGGAGGTTGTGGAGTCTCCATCCCCAAGGATGGAGATATTCAAAAGCGTCTGGACACAATCCTGGGCAACTAGCTGTAGGTGACCCAGCTTGAGCAGGGGACTTCAACCAGATGATCTCTGGAGGTCCCTTCCAGTCTCAAGTATTCTGTAAGCATGCAATTCCCAGCAGCGGCATATCACTGAGACAGAAAAAGTGGAACCAGATCTGCCGTACCTTGAATGGGATTCTTCTTACAAAGGAAAAACATGCACTCGCTCATCCATCTTCATGCATTCAACTTGCCAGTCCACTGGCCACTGTAGTTACTATGTCCTGCCACTGATGAAAACACAAACTGTTCAAAGGCATAAGTGACACTTCATGCCTGGAGATTAAGTCAACCAGGACACGCAAATTTTCTTCAACATCTGATTTACCACGTTTTCAATGGTTGTGCTAAGTCATTAATAGGGGTTAGCGCTGAATTCATCTGAGGAGTGCTGAGCTGAGTCAGTGTTACTCTCCCACTTCAGTTTATCCTTGCAAATCAGCTTGAATTGAATGGCTCCCTTATTCTGCACCCAAAAATAAAACATGTAGAAGCTCATTCTGGGACTTTGCTGAGCAGGTGCTGATTTGCGGAATCAAGTACATTCAAGTTGATATGATGCGTTCAGCCTTTTGCAGGCAAAACATTCCAGAAGAACCAAAGGTTTCCAAGCAAGAAGGAAGATTTCATATTGGGAATTAACTTCAGCCTCTGGAATTCACATCGTGAGTCAGGTAGCTCCCTCCCATCCAACTGGTGCCAAGGAAAGAATAATTCCCTCTTCAAGGGGCTCCCAAAGGGTTTGGCATTACCCATCCACACTTCATGGCCAATGAAGAGGACCTTCTCTAGGACAAATCCACCCCAGATAGGAAAGGAGATACGAGCAGAGGCCTTAGCCTGGCCCTGCAAAGCCAACTGTGAAATTCAGACAATATAGCTGACACAACAGAAGCTGACAAATAGTGCCGATACAGGACGATACGGTGCAATATGAATTCCCTTCGCTGTATGCAGTTAATCCAAATCAAGGTACCGTCCAGCAGGATCCTGTGAAGGATTCATCGCATTTTAGCCTCTCAAAATTGCTGATGCACAGGCTCTGCCCTCCTCCCCACTTAGACATCTCTCCTTGCCCCACAGAGACAACTGCAACACCCCAAAAGGGGAAATTACAATAGCTTCCCCAACGACAACTTTACACGCCCTCCAAGGGCTGCGGATCACTTTGGAAACAGATGCAACTTATCATTTGTGCAGTGGCAAAAGTTATCCCACCAGAAGAGGGGCAAGGCTGCAGAGAAGGGTGCTGCACACCCTTAGACAAATGCCACGCTGCCCATCAGGGCAGGAGGAAAACCTTACAGTAAAGGGTAGAAGGTCCGCCCTACTCACTTTGGGGATGGAGAGCTTGTTTGCAAGAAGCTGAGCGTTTCAGAACATTTTTTTTTTTTTTCCTTAAACTCAGATAAATGACAAATATGTGACAGCAGGTCTAATCTGCAAACATGGTTTCACCGTAAAGTGCCAGAGATGACACCAAACACATAACCATCAACAAAACTATCCCTAGTCTCAGCAGAGCGGTGGTAGCCCTTGACATCCCCAACAAACAGCCGATCAGGTTGAAACAGAGACCTCCTCCAAGCTTCATTGCAGCAGGCGGAGGGCAGACAGCAGGGCAGGCTGCCTGGTTACCCACTGCTGGCCCACGGTTTGAACTGGCAGAGCCATCAGCAGCTTGCAGGCTCCAGAAACAGCAGTTCAGATCTAGCACGTACCCGTTCGTTCACACAAACGTGGGTGCCTGCTTCTGGGCAAGTTACTCAGAAGAGGACTAAGCCTGGATCCCAGTGGCCCCTTTCCTACAGGAATAAAAACCTTAAGATTAACACAATGAATGCGGTTACATGGATCATCTTAACAGCAGCAGCGTTTTCAAACCCTGCTAGGGAGCAGCTGGAGCTGCTTCAGTTGTGGTTCAGAGCACACTGCAGACCAGCTCTAGTCCTTATCACCTGCCAACCTTTAAACGGCACGCGTAAGGCCTTGTTGCCATTGCTCTTTGATCGGAGTCCTGACTCAATACGGGACAACCCACCAGCAGATCCCACTCTTTCAGTGGTTGTCATGGGCAAAGAGCCTTTGAAGGAAAAAAAGTCTTAATATTCCCCACGAGAAAATCCAGAAGAATATCTGCTGGGAAATCATTCCCTGCGAGGATGACGTTATGAAATAAGAGATCACTAGCCAAAACTTACTGCATAGAAATTATTCCTTACACAAATATCCTGACATTCTCAAGCAGTATATGCATAGACATGGTTACACCAGAGCTACTCTACATGCTTCTCTCCTTGAAGAAAAGCTCTGTTGTTTTCATAGTTGCTTCACTTCTCTACTACAAGTTTCCATCTTTTGTGCGGTTATCGGAGCAGAAGCCTGCAGCAGGACAAAGGCAAACATCTGGCTTCAAAGGGTTACAAGAACATGAAACAGCCCAGCACCGGGGCAGGTTCTGGTTGCCGATAGGCAAGCAACCCTGCAGACTCTATTTTGTTAGCAACGCCAGTCTGACTCCCACTTCTGTAAGCATAGCTTAGTTTTCACTCCTCTCAAAAAAAAAAAAACCACCAACCCAAAACCAAATAAACCAAAAAAACCCCAACCAAAAAACAAATCAGCCCAAAACAAGCAAGCTTCAAGTGATTTTCCCACCAGGCAAAAGTTCTTAGGACACAGAAGGAGTTGCCAGGAGCTGGACAGCTTGATGCTTGTGGCTTTGCAAGAGAGTTCCCGCACCTGGAAGGATGCACAGAGGACCAGCCCTCAAACAGATGGAGCACAACTCCAACCCCATCGTTGCAAAGCCAGCACGGTCTGGCCTACAGGCAAGTTAGCAGGGACACAATTGCAACAGAGTCTGCCATCCTCTGCACAGTCCCATGGAAATACAGTCATGGGAAGGGAGAGCTTTCCAGGAAAACAGGTGCTGCTGGAGGAACAGGACAAGCGGTTTTCCTGCTTCTCCACAACCTCCGCATCCTGCCTGGTGATGTTCTTGAGCACAATCTGCTGGCATTTTCTCCATGAGCTAGCTTCTCACAGATCCAGGTGGCCGTCACCCAAGGCCAGGTGGTTTGGGCTGAGGATAACTCAGGACAAAAGCAATAGCCCTGGCACAGCATGGTGTCGCACAACTCCAGTGTTTCACAGGCAGGTCTACTCCAAAAACAGTTGATCTGCTTTCCAGCAGAGTTGAGGCGAACACACTGTAGATCCACACGGAACCAGCCCAGATATTCAGTGGTAACAGTCCCAGAGCCAGAAGCTAAGGTCTCTGCAGAAGCCCGTGGGTTGGGACAGCCTCGCGGTGCAGAGCATCCCACAGCAGTGAGAAAAGCCGATGGGAGCAGGGCCACAGGGGAATCCTAGCAGATAAAAAAAAAAAAAAATATCCCACGTAGACATCCCAAGTCCTGTGACTTTGGCTCAATTTGTTTCCCAGGCTCTATATGACACTGGTTTCACAAATTTGAAAATCAGCCCATCGTTAATTTGAAAAAGGAAAAGTAGCAGGGTATAGCTTGCTGCTTTGAAGGTGTGAGTCTGTTCCCTCCATCCTCCCTGGAGCCCCTCTCCATGTAATGCCCGTGCTGTCCTGGGAAAACAGGCTCAGACCAAGCTTCTGCAAGGAGGCTCTGCTGCCTGCCTTGGCTGCTGGGTGGTTGCAGGAGCAAAGGAGATCCCTGTGATGCAAAAAACCCCCTGTGCTCAGCCAGAAGCAGCCCGGCAGAGGAGCAGAATTGTCATTGCTGCGCTGTTCTGCGCGACAGCCGGAGTTAAACCGCAACCCGGCACTTCCCCGTTATCGCCAAAGCCACCGCTGCTCGCCAGATACGGCTGCATTTATTTCTATTTTCTTTGAGAGCGACACTCGGAATTAAGCGCACGCTGCAGGTGAAGAGCCCTCTGCACGATTACGTACGAGCCTCTGGACCAGGCAGAGACGCTGGGGAATCGGTTCTCTACAATTAACCAAAACAGCCTGGGAGAACACCAAAATATAAGCATATTCCCTTTGGGAACAAGTGCCCTGTGCTTCAGGCACAAAACACCATTTGAAATGTTCCAATGAAAGAAAGAGAAGTCAGACGTGCTGAAGGAGGAAGGACAGACATGCTTCCTTTCCTGGTTATCTCAAATATTTTATTTGTGATCCTACCGAGAGAATTCAGAACTCCTAACTAGGATAGCTCAGGACTGCAATTTGCACAATGGCTTTTTTTTAAATGCCTTTCTGAACACGCCTGGTTGATTGCTGCCCTTTGTGTTCGGCGTTCCCCGCACCCACTACACTTAACCCCAACCTCTTCCTTCCATACACCCAGGCAAGGTTGTCGTCAGAAGAGAAGAGGGACCTACAGCCTGCGTGATCACCACCTTGGGCACGACTTCTGAACAAGCCAAGCATCACCGGCTTTCAGTGGGCTGTTCAACCAGCAAGGCTTCTGCGGCCATGGGAGACCAGTATGAGGACACAGAGACACCTGACAGAGCATCGATAACCATCTCCTCCCCACGTTAAGTGCCAGCAGAGCCCAAAGACAAAGGAATTGCTATTGGGACTTGGAAGTTTTAATTCACTTTGCAGTGGTCATATCAGAGAGGCCCATCAGAGGCTTGTCCTTGCCTTCCGAGCAGTGCGGTCCTTGCACCGTGAGGTTACGCATCAGGGGCTTCTTTCCATCAGCCTCTGGAGGACCTCTTGTGTCTACCTCACCTGTCCTGGGACTCTATTAATCTTAATCCATTTTGATTTGGTTTTGTTCTGGAAATATGCCTTTGTGGGGTACAGTCTGCCGTGCCCGTTCCCTTGTGACCTGCACGCAGGGCCGAACACAGCTAAGACCAAGGTCGGCTAAATGCAGCTTTGACTTTCTCAGCCATAAGCATCCTCTCCTCCATCCTTTGGAAGGCAGAGAAGGTCTCCATCCTCCTCACCTCACACACATCTTTGCTCACAAAACCCCACAGGCATCTGCTGAGGCGTAAGGCAGTGCCTACGGATTCAGGAGCACATACACAACCCTGGCCCGAGTCATGCTGCTCCAGGCAGCTCCATCGTAGGTTTCCTTGCTCTCACACAGATGATGCTCTCCTAGTTTTTAACCCCGTTTCCTCTTCCAGATGGCATGAGGCCATGCAGGTTGGAGCTAAATATGCATCTCCCTCCACCTCAGCAATAATTCATAATCCTCAGCTTCTATCTCATATCATGAGGGTTATGACAAAGAGACAGGCAGATGTGCTATCAGGAGGTTAAGGTCTCAGGAAGAACCACAACAACCACAGACCCTGTATTATTTCCTACTATTATTCTAATTTCACAGGCATTTACTATACATCCACGGCCAACGAGGTTTTGTATTCCAGTTCTTGTCAACTCTTGTTACTGACTTAAGGCAAACCCACGTGTGAATGGATGCAGCCTGAGTAACAGACTCCCTGCTCTCCCTTGCAGCGATTTCTACAAGATACCTCTGAACTTCCATAAAAAGAATAAATGAGTTTAAAATTGCAGCCATTCAAATGGAAAATACCGCTGAATGACTACTACATATAACAAAAGTAAAGATGGCAGAATTACAATTGTGGAACAGAAAAACCTGCACATTTTATCAGCTTCTATAAAGCTCTAGAAACATGAAAAATAACTCTAGAAACACCACCCTGGCAACATGAAATAATATTGTGATCCAAATGACTACATCAGTCAAATCTGAGCCACATTCGCAGGGTGCTTGTCCTCTCTGCCGATCTGAAGCCACGTGGGGGAAAAAAAAAAATAAAATTCAGCTGTCAACGGTATGAAAAACCTGGGAAAAGACCCCGTGAGAAGAGCTCCACTCACTCCCTGATTAAACAACGGCCCCGAGCAAACAGACCTGGCCTCGGTTGCTAAATGATACATCTCGTTTACCGAATGGAAAGAGGACATGAGAGAAAACATTGCTTCGAGCTCGTTATTTCCAGGCTGCTTCAGCTGTCAAAACACTGAACAACATCCCCGTAACCTAGGAAAAGGGGCTACAGAGTTCAGATCCAAGGTCCAGGTTCCCTAACCATGCAAAGCTGGAGCCCAGGACATCGGGGTATCCCACCTCCTGTACCTCCCTAGCTAGGAGGGATGTACTCGCCTACATACCCTGAAGCACTACGCCTTGGAAATGCTTGTTCAGGGGGGATGCTTGATTTGCTGCCGTGAGGGTCACTGCTATAACATCTCTCAAGGTCTCAGCAGAAACAATTCTCAACAAAGGGGGAGGAGAAGAAAGAAAAACGCACAAAAGGATGCTTAAGCAACAGAGGATACCAAGTTATTTTTAGTGTCTCCTTTAGGATGATAGCACAACAGCCAGTTTCAGGGCCTCGTGTCCTCCACCTCTGCTGGGAACAGACCTGCAACATGGGCAAGGTGAGGGCACGTAAAAGTTTTGTGAGCCGAGAGCTAATGCAACTTGGGCTCTGATAGATGGTTTTTCATGGCTGATTACAGCTGACAGCTTCACGGGGCTGGGGTGCTTCTGGTTTCTCCTCTGTATGGACTTGCAGGCATGGAGAAAAAGTGGAGTCAGTAGGAAGTCAAAGAAGGATTTATTCAAGCGTGGCTAAGACAAGCAGCACATTTATACTGAGCTTGTTTATTCAGACTCTTTTAGCTATCAAGTGCTCTATGGATGGTACTGGTTTTCAGCAGCCAGGAGAGACACAGGTGGGATAAGACCCACAGCCTGTCCAGTCCTGCAGCCTGGTGCTGCTCCTGGAGCAGCTCCCTCCCCTGGATAGGAGCACCTCCATCCTCCCCCTGCAGCTAAAAAACCAAGGCGGCTACAAACAAGGTGGTATTCAACAGCTACCTGGCTGCCCGCCTGGCCCAAAGGACTGCTGCTCTTCCCATCTTCTCCCACTCCTGGAACACATCTGGAGCCCTACGTGCTCTGCTCTGCTCCTCCTAAACCACACGAACAACTGCACGCACCCCAACGCCCGTGCACAACAGCAATAATGAGCACGGAGCAAGCAAAGCAGCTACCGCAAATATAAAGCGCCGTTCAGCAAATATTTGCCAGGCTTGGGGACGGAAAAAGTTACTTTCTCCAAGCGGTGAATCAGAATTCAACCAGGGGAGAGGAGACGTACTGCATTCGCCTTCGTTAGCCTCCGCAGGCTGATCGCTCCCCCAGGACTTCCAGGCAGTATGAGCTGCCGCAGTCCTCCAACGGCACATGGAAGGAGCCTTATTTTCCCCAAGGACTGCACGGGAGAAAAGCAGGAGTGCCGTGGGATCAATGCTGAGCACGTCTCTTCCCGAAGCTATAAATGTGAATCATTTCTCTGTTATCATGGTCTGAGGGAAGTAAATGTGCCCGGCCTGGAATTTATGTCCCCACATCTCTGCACCAGAAAGGCTCTGAGCAATTGTCTGCCAGAGCGCAAGCTGGGAAAAACAGACTTTACGGATACAGAAGGGGTTGCGTTTGACCAGTTGGTGGTTCTCCAAATTCATTGTTTTCATCCTGTGACAGCACTGGCAGTAAGATTTGGAAGAGATCAGGGATATCTCTAGGGAAGCAGCAATGCAGCAGGATGTTGACACCAGCCACATGATGGACACAAAGATCATAAAAGAAGGGCTCTGGGGTAGGAATTACAGACATTTATTCTTTCCTACTGGTGAGAAGGGTGATGGTGGACCATCTGGAGAGGAACATCTTAAAATTTGTGTTTCTAGCTCGGAAGAAATCAGTTCAGGAGGTGTCTATACTTATTCACTGGAAATACGCGTCTGAAACTCATACCCAGCTGTTGAGACCCCCAGGGCAGCTGACAAGCCTTGTATTAGCTGAGGACTAATGTGCACCATCTGTCAAAGTCAGAGAGGAAAACGGCAACGTTTCTCCTTTTGGGTGGGATTGCCTTACCGCTGCCGTGGTTGAATCGGTTTGCAGAAGTGAAAATCATGCTCTTTATTGAAGAAAGCCATGGTCTTGGATCAGTAAGTATTTCTGATACTAACAGTGAAGAAGCCAATCCATTCTTTGAGAGATCTTCAAAGGCTTCATCTCCTACTACCTATCACTGCTTTGACAGGAAGGAACAGAGGAGCGATACCCTTGAGCGGACACCCAACACAGAGCAGTGCTTGCAGACTCCTGACTTCAAGTGCTCGGGAGAAACCAGAGCAGCCATACAAGGCTTTTCTACGGTGCAGAAGAACAGCTCTCCCCACTGAGGTGGAGGACTAGAATTAAAAACTCAAGACACAGATGAAGATCTTGCATCCTTAGGGAGCAAGAGAGATGCCTGGAAGGTTTTCAGTCCATAGGACCTACATAACCATCCCCAGGGCCCACCTCAGTCAGTTTTTCTACCAAAGATAACTGAACTCTAGAAATCTTTCAGCACAGATGGCTCTAGGCAACGTGGGCCCAGAGAGCAAAATGAGCAAAAGAAATAGTCAAGTAACAACAAAAACAGTCCTTCTCTCCCGACAAGCATAACAAGAAAAACAGCAAAACTGAGCTGTCCTATATGGATCCTGAGACATTCTCCCCCTTCTGAGGGCTCCGGACCCAGGACCTCCTTATCTGTCACTGTTTCTCTTCTCCAGGCAGCATCCAGACAAATCCACCTACCTAAAGCAACTATTTTGGGCTCTTTCACCTTGGATTCACAAATGCTCCCACCTCCTTCTCTCACAAATCTGTCCTTCCCTGAACAGCCCTGGCCATGCTTCAGGATGTCACCCTGAAATGGAAACCAGCTGCAAGACCAAGCTATCTGCATCGCCCTGCCCGTCACTGAACCGTAGTCACAGCGGGGGGCTGAAAACGTCCTTCAAGCATCAGTCAGCGAGTTACTCATCTCTGCACTCAGACCTGCACGGCATTCAAAGCAAGGCAGCCTCCAACCGGGTTCTGCGTTCCCTGGCTGAAGTAAGAGCTCCTATTTCTATGCTTGCCCTAGTTTCTGGTCATAATTCAGTGGTGCATTAAGATCAAGGCTGCTCTGACTACCTGTATGCATTTAGAGAGAGAGGATTTCTCCAGAGGAAGCTTTTAAAAGCAGCAGTTCACTTAGGTCAGAAGCAAGCTCAGGTATTTTTTTTAAAAAAAAAAAAAAAAAAAGGAAAAAAAGAAGTATCTCCAGCACTAAGTTACAAAGACCAAAATAAAAAACTGGAGAAAGTTGTAAAGAGCAACAGAAACACTTCTTGTATTGGTCAAGTTGAAGACATCCCTGAATCTGGTTGAAGATGTCCCAGTTCATTACAGGGGTGGTGGACTAGACGACCTTTAAAGGTCCTTTCCAACCCAAACCATTCTATGATTTTATGGTAAGTACATACCAAAATCTGGTTGGAGGTCTCATCAAAGCAGCTTAAAATGCTGAAATCAGCACGGGGTACCGCATCCCATGTGACAGCGCCCGGCAAAGTAATCTGAACAGGAGAAAACGAGGAAGGTTCAGACAACCTGCTGGTAAGTGCTGCTGCACAAAGGCATGCAGGTGTGGGGTTGTGGAGGACAGGTTGGGTTTGTGGGCTCCTCTAGGAGATTGTCAAGCTGTTTGAGGGAAGAAGACGACTTTAAAGAGCGAGAAGCAAGGAATGAAAGGTACTCAATGATTTTTTTTTT
>NW_009632029.1:0-5379 GCF_000690535.1 Cariama cristata
GAGAATGTAATGAGTAGCAAAAAATGGAAGTGACTATAGATCCAAGTTCCTACAGATGTAGATGTTCCCGTGTTGTCTGAAAACAATGTCTTTCTGGTGGTTGGCTGTCACTTTCAACACATCTTGCAAATTAAGAAAGTATACAAGTCAGCATGGGAGTGACTATGTTGTTAAAACACAAGCAGAACACATCGTGTTTGTTCTGTCCCAATATTTTGCAGCTTCTAATCTCTCCTGCTCCCATCTCCTTTTAAATGTGCAAGTGACAATGTCTAAAAATCTCTTCAGGATCAAAGGCTTTGAGTTGCTGCATCTATAATGTTTGGGTATTGTCTGTCTTTGCTTTCCTGTTCTACCAAAATCACTCCTTGTTCTGCATGGTGTAAAATGCAAAAGGCTACTCTTTCAGAAGATAGCTGGAAAGGGGCATATTTTAACTTTGCAAAAGCCTAAACTTTTGTTATCTTTGAGCACAGTGCTTTCAGAGGATAAAATCATTAAAGACTTCCAAAAAAAGGGAAATTGGAAAACAGACAACCAAGTGTCACAGGTTCCCAAACTCATCCAAAGTTACTACAGAAAACACTAGTTTGGGCATGGTAGTCAAGTCTGCATATACTCCCTTGGTATCTTGCCTTACAAATCTTTGAGATCTTTGAAGAACAGTCTGGAATTCTCTGGTCGTCTGGTAGTCTGTAGTAGTAATAATGCCACAGCTGTGCTAGTGTCTGAGGATGTCATGGAAGAAACATGCAGATCAAGACAGTACCTCTTATTAGAAGAACTTTCATAATTGGAAAAACTTATGTAGTCAGAAGATTCAATGAGATTTGGATAAGAGAACTGGTGAATAACATGCATGCCTATAGTATTTCTTAGTTTGCTAATAATTTGTTACAATGGCTACATAATTAACTTTTAACTTAATGTTTAATTATTTGAATGTAAAATATAATTCAAAATTAAATATTTTCCAGAGGTAAACATAGTCCATGGGTGCTTATCTATTTTCTTAATAAAACATAAGTAAAAAAAGAATGGATGATTTGACATTCAAAAAGCAGTACCTTTGGCAGGTATGAACCTACCTGCTCTGGTTCTCAAAGCTTCAAGATCCTACCATTCACTTGCAATGCAGCAACCGCTGAATCCTTTTGTAGCTCAGAACTCAGTGGAAAATGTGAGCTTATGCCAAAGGCAAGATACTGCTGATCAGTGACACCTGCCTCTGAGGTCACACCTGCTAAACTTAAGTGTAGAAAGCTGAGAGAAATTGAAATGGGGTGATGAATGAAAGGAGTTCAGCCCTAGATTACCCTTAAACACAGTTTCCTGCAAAGAAAGAAGTGGGTTTGGTGTGTCCAGTAATTTCTGAAACAATTAAAATCTAGCAGTTAAGTAGCTGTTCTCAGGAATGAGACCTGGTGTGGATTCACTGCAATGCAGGGGATCAGTATCTGACCGAGTGTGAAAACCTCAGGTGCTTGCCCCAGAAAAAGAACACTGGCTGCGTCCATGACCCTTGCTTCTGCCATAGAAAATTTTGTCCTGACATACCTTACAGGGACAACTTTCAACTATTTTCCTTCCTTGCTCTTTCTACGCCTCTGCTGCATCAGAGAGGCAGGAGGGACCCCAGACCTGCATCCTTGCAGAGAATGTCTCTGGAGGGGGCTGGGGCTGCAGCCCTGAGTGGGGACACAAACCGGGTGGGAGATACCCTGTGGCCTCTGAAGAGGAAAGAACAAGAACATCATTGAGTACAGGGGAAAAGGGAGCCCATAGCATCGGACTCTGAGGTCCCAAAGTATCTGGGAACTTCAAGACCTGTTTGAAGCGGTCCCACGGTGTGGCATCATGCTCTGTTCAGGGAGAAAGAAAGGTTCAATATGGTGTGGGAGTAACAATTTCTGTATGTTTGTGAGGGTAGCAATAAGCAGTGTGATTATGTCTGACTCTCATATAGGTATTATTATTCATAATTATTATTGACAGCACAAGTAAGGAACCATGGCAACCAAGGGCAGCTTATCGAAAGCTATTTTTGCCTGTGTTGTGATTTCCCTCCTCCTTCTATTTTCTTTCTGAAAACATATATAACCTTTTCCAGTGCAATTGATTCCTCTGGATCAATCTCCTCATACCTAACAGTGCCTTAGTAACCTAATCAGCCAAGAGAAGCTTTTCCTGCATTTTCTGCATCATAATCTGTCTGTGCTCCTAGATCATCCTCTGCAAGAAACAAAAGAGAAAATAAATCTGAAAGTATGTTCATCTTCAGAAGATTTTGTACAGCAAAAAATGTTCTCATAATGGCATAATATAGTTGTCTGTTTATGCTTGTGGAGTTATTTACGGGCAGCCCGGAGAGTTTTGCTTTGATGTGTAAAAGTATTTTGGCCTGTGAAATCTTCCAAAGTGGACACAAGATGGTGAATGAAAACTCTTGCATTAGGGAGGAAACATGAAAGTAGAGTATGATCCAGTTTGCTTAAATCTGTGTAAGTGATGAGAAGAAATACCCATGCTCCCTCAGGCCTGATAAGGAAATGGAGTGCTTAGTGCCAGCTGGGCTCCTGAGCTCCGTGGGTTTGAGCCCGGAAGGCGCTGGAGAGGGGGCCATGGGTTAGGAGAGTCCATCAAATAAGACCATTCAGGAATCTTTGCTTACTAACACTCCAACAGTCCAGGTACTGGGGAGGGAAAAAAAAAAATTCCTTTGACTTCTACTCTGATTAAAATTTTCTCCCAGAGTTTCAGGTTTAGATTTAAAGTAGAGAATAGACATGTACCTAGCTCTGCAGAGCTGGATAAGTGTCTATGTCTGCCAAATCCCTCCCCGTACAGACACACACCTTAACCGGGCACACTTGCACTGCCCGGTGCTGAGGCCGCGGGCTGGTGCTCTGCCCGCGTGTGAACTGCAGATCTGCTTCCAAAGTGCTTGAGAACGCCTCTGGGGGATGAGTGGAAGACAAATTGCATTTCTATTGATGTTTTCTTCCTAGCCACGGGACTGCTTATAAAGTACTATCTAGGCTGGATATGAAAAGTTTTAATCTTTCATATTATCAGTTAATAGACAAACGCTTTGCTCAGTGAGAAAAGCTAAACTAGGGCTGAAATGGTATTTGAAGGACAAGTCAGTACAGAAAGGAGTTCCCATCAAGCGAGACAGCTTAATTTTGGCTATTTGGCCTCTCTGCTTCTGAAATGCGATATTTCTATTATTGTTCACAGATTTGAATGCATAAATATTATCTGATGATTGGGAAAGGAAATTGCTTTTGGTAGAGCAAGTTAAATGAAAAAGGGTAGTGAAGAAATAAAGGACTACCAACTGATATATTGGGAAAGGGGCTTTGCTGTGAGCATGGAGAAGGAAATATTTAACAAACCAAACAGAAAAGAGGGTTATATACAAAGACTCCTGTGTCACTGGAATTGGACACACTGAAGGAGGCTGCTTGAAGAAATGAGTTCTGTATTCAGTGAGAAAACTGGGCACAGGTTGAAAACAGTATTCAGCATGGATAAACAAGGTGTTAAGGCTAATGACTGGTGCAAAGAGTGAGGTGACATTGCTGGGTGAGGAGAGATCATATATGCTGCTGCATTTCATCAGCATGGTCGGAAAACATCAAAGGGTCAAAAGTCCATTGTGAAAGTTATATAGGCAAAGGTGTGCGGCACGGATTCAGCGGAAAGGTCAGGTAAAAGATCAATTCTTCGAACTGGTGCAAAATAAGAAATAAAAATTATATGTGGTTGGAACTGGAAAATGATAGAAAACAAGGAGCTCAAAAATAAAGGGAGACTGCAAGCACAGATAAGAGCTTGTTATGAGTAATGGAGAGGAAGAAAAGAAAGCCTACAAATCAAGACGTATTTGTGCATATGCACGAATGATGTTTTATTCCATGAGGTATTTACAGGCCCAGCATGTGAACAAGTAGCTTTCTGTAATTAATAAAGCAAATAAAAAGTAATTGCAATACTTCAGCTGGCTGTATCGATTCTTGCCTCCTTATTTTGATTTGCATAGGTTAGACTGCATACGGGGCAATTAAACCACACCAGGACAAGAAACATGACTACCTATGCTGACCAGATATTACCATAGTAGCCAGTATGGTTTTAGCTGATGGCCACCCTCCTTTCGAGAGTAAGTGTTCAGTGCACAGGCCGTTCCATCTCAGTTGGCCCCAGCGACAGAGAATGGGCCCTTGTATATTCATGTAGGTGTAGCCGCAGTACCCATGGTGCAGACAGCTGAAGCCACAGTAGTTTCTTGTTGATGATGCACACTTCAACTATTACATTACGACAGTGTATTTAGCTTGCTGCAACTTACTTCCATAGGACTGCCGGGAAAGGTAGAAAAGTTTACTGCTGTGTTGATGGTGTGAAGCTTAAGAAATAATGGCTTAGAATACAAGAAAGCAGGGTTAGGTTAAATATCAGGGAAAGATTTCTGAAGGTAAGCAGACCAGGTATATCATATTAGAAAAGCCACAGGAGAGCTCCTCACCAGGGATTTTTTTTTTTTTTTTAATACATTGGCTATGTATCTGTCAAGGATAGCTAATCCTGCCATCAGACAGAGACAGATGACTTCCAGATGTCTAGTTCACTCTCTGGACAGCAAGTATGTACATGAATATTAAACAGAAAAGGCAGGGATGGGCCCTCAAATATCCCTAATGCACCAACAAACTGGAGGAGGATGAAGCGAAGGGGACCGGAGGGTGACCAGGCTCACATCTTTCCTTACACTACTTATCTTACCGGCACTGTAGCACATACAACACTCAGCGTGACAGACTCTTCATGTGACCCAGGAGAGCATTTTTTGTTTGTATATTCTATCATTATGTTGACAAAAGCAGACTTGGCTTCTAGAGGAGATATGGATAAAGTGGAAGTGAAAAACACTATGTGATCATATAAATAAATACTATTTCATGATTTTCAAGCTGGACATATCTGGTATCCTCTGAACGCTTGATTTAACAGTCTTAACATCCATTTCCCCCTTGTACTTTAATACAATTTCTTAAACTTATCCATAATTTCATCTCACATGAGAAATCCTCCAAATTCTGTAAATTCTACTGACCTCTCCAGCTATGATCATCAGTTTAACAATGCAAAGTTGGTAATACACAAGATAATCGGAGTGGATCTTGTGGACTCATCATGACTGGAGAAATGCAGAGTTATGGGGCTGTGGGCTCCATGCCTACTGGCTGAACACAGGCAGAGAAAAGACTGGGACTCAGTTTGTAACTCTAAGTTAAAATCATCCAGTGTTCACACACTTCTGTGTTTCTGGTGGGGTCCCATCTTGCACCTGGTTGCTGCTTTTCTTCTCTTGTC
>NW_009632030.1:0-228 GCF_000690535.1 Cariama cristata
GTGTGTGCGGCAGCGGGTGTGTGATGTTGTGAGCATGCGATGCTGTGAGCGTGCAGGGCTCCCGGTGTGCATGGCTCTGTGAGCGAGGAGGGGACCCCCCTGCCTCGGGGGGCAGAAGGAGCCCCCCCCATGCTTCACCGCATCCCCCTGCGCTGCTGCCCTGGCCCCAGCGTGGTGGCCTGGGCTGGGAAAGGCCCTCTTGGCTCCGCTTTGGGGGCGAACCCCCCG
>NW_009632031.1:0-6145 GCF_000690535.1 Cariama cristata
TGTTGTGGCTGTGAAGCCAGTTTTGCCTCCAGGGAATCAACACCCCCTGCCCTGCTGAGTCGGCAGCCAGACGGGCTGAAACAATAGTGCAAGTTAATGGAGCAAAACAACCATCGGTGTTTCCTATTAAAAGTATTTTTATGATGATGATTATTATTAATATTATATAGGGGCTGTAATTTTCTCCCGACTCACTCCAACATCTCACAAAATAAACAGTTGCTGTATTATCCCCTTGTAAATGAGACCACAGGATTGTAAACTTTAATTTGTTACTTTTGGCTGCTCTCAGGTTTGGCAGACAATTAAACCAATTCATTAGTTCACAGAGGCACATTTTTGGCCATGTCTGGCTGCGTGAAGTCATCCAGTGAACACATTGGAGGCAGGGTGCAGAAAAACCATACGGTGTCTTTGCCACAGGATCTGTCAGTAATGGTCCAAATAGGCTGGCGTGGATTTTGCGGATCCAAGTTGGAGGGGGGGGTCTGGTTCCTGCTCTTGCTCTGCCGCGCCCTGGGCATATGCCCCTGGCAGCCCAGTGCCCTGACTTGTTGGCCAGAGACGCAGTATCGATCCTGTATCTGACCAGAAGGTAGCTGGGTCGTGCCTGAGGCTTAACCTTTAAATTCTGCAGAGTTTGATGAGTGAAACTCCATCGGACATAGTAGAAAATGCTGAGCTCTTGGAAAGGCTAATCTGGCTGTGTGTGACCTCCAGAGCCATCTCCACCAGCTGAATGAATTCCTTGAGTAGCTGGACTGCTTTCGATCCCTGCTTTCTCGACTGCAGACACATGGTTAGCCTGTACAGCCCCATGACAGCAGTGCACGGCGCTTAGCCTTTTCAGGGCTGCCAGTCATCTGTGTTGAGAGTTACGGTGTGGCTTTTTAAATGGAAGCCATAACAGTGTATTTTATGGTACTATCACCTGCCCTGTCCAGAGAGGCTTAGCGCAAACCGCCCATCAGATGAGGTTCCCTTGTCAGATATTTTTCACATGCTGTAGTTTCTTAGATGTCCATTAACAAACCAAAAACCCTGAGCCATCTTAGTTTTGAAAAAAAAAAACCAAACCATAAAATTCCTTCCTTTTCCTTTGTTCACTCCGCAGCAGGTGTAGAAGCCCTCAGTGCCTGTGACCAAGTACCCATCAACGTTATCAGGCAGGTGGAAAGGCAGCTGATCCTCACAGTGGCCTTGGTGGTGGTGTGTATTGCTACTTGTTACTGAGATACGGCAGGAAATTTGCTCACTTATTTTCTCTCTTTCTGCTAGTCCTTTGTTGGCTGATAGACAAGGTATGGCTGCCTGCATCCTAATGGGTTTTGTGGGAGTCTGCACACAAGTGGCTGAACGCATCCTTAAAAGCAGGCAGGGGGTTTTCAGCTTGCAGCTTATATTGGTGAAATGGAAAGAGTAATACAGATTCCAGAAGGGAACCTAAAACGCTTCAGGTCAGTTTTCTTCCAGCTTTTTCATTCAACAAGCCATTAAGGAGACATCCTTAAATCCTTTCATCCTCCTTCCAAAGCATTGCATTGGCCCCGTCCCGTGTCTGCAACTGATTCAGCAAGTCCCCAGGAAGGATTTTACAGGTGATGGTGGTTCCCGCATTTCTGTTTAAGAGCCATTGACCTGGATGAAAGGACTTTCCAAGCCATAGAGGGACATGGGACAGAAGAGGCTCTTTGCCTTATGGTACAATTAAAAAAGCTATTTCCAGCATCTCCACTCTCCTGATACCACTAAGCCAACGTGAAGAGATCCTGACCCCCAAGGCTTGGTCTCACCCAGCACAAGGCTCCGATGTGGTGCTCAGCTGGGCTCATTCCCGCTGAAGTTAAAATATTACTAATTCCTTTCTTATTTCAACAAACTGCCTTTCTCTCAGAAATCCCTCTTGTCTCAGGGTTCTTGGAGTAAAATTTTTTTGGAGTGCTATTTTATAGCACTCGAAAAGAAAGATTTTTGAATAATGAAACCTAAAAGCTTCCCCAAACTAGTTCCCCACCAGTGTGTTTCTCACTGGCCAGCACTTTGAATTTGGATTTGCACAGAGTTCTGTTTTGCAATTTTCTCTGCACAATCCCACCACGGCCGGCGTGGCCAGGGAGCATCCCTGGGCACTGGCTCCCCATCGGCTGGAAGTGCTGGAGAGAAGGAGAGGCTGCGGTAGGGAGCGGAGCATTTATGGAAAGCTGGTTACTTCCTTCAGCATCTAACCGGGTTTTCCTTTTCTTGAAATAATAATATTTGTTAACAAAAGTGTTTTGATAAAACAGTGAGCAAATGCTGCAGAAGAGCTAATTTTGACTTCTTATATCGTGACAGCTCTTCTGCAAAACAGCAGCAGAAACCTGCCTGCCCTGGCTGAGCTGCAGCTCTTTCCTTGCACGGTTCCTCCTGCCACTGGCAAGGACGCGCGGTGTGCGACCGAGGCCGATGTGGGTGTGAGCTGGGACCTGGTCTCCTTTGGGTGTCTAACACACCCTCTGCTCCTCAAACTGCTTTTGGGGGGGAGATGAAGGGCTTCACCCTGCTGCGGGCAGCTGCAGGTCACTGTGTGAATTTGTATCAGGAGTTGGAGGAGGAGGATGAAGCTGGTTGGGTTTTGAATCAAAAAAGAAGTCCTCTACTCTTCTTTCAGCTGTTTATCATGGCTCGGTGCAAAGGGCCTGACACCTGGCCAGCGCGGCCTGGCTGCAGTGATCTGTGTGACACACAAGCCGCCGTCGAGCCGGTAATGAGGGACCTTCTGCTAAATGGCCAATTGAGCAGCCGGTGCCTGCCGAGCAGCTTCATCGGCGGGGGGGGGGGGCGATATCTCTATTTTGACACGTCCTTGCTGAATGAGGAAAGGAACAAGCAGAAAATGGCTGATGATAAATGCAGCAATTAGGGAAGCTTAATGGAGCAGAAGGTTTTTTGTGAGAAGACAAAGAAATTGCCGTGCGGACACCTGCAAGGAGGTTCCAGGCGCTGCCGTAGGGATGCCTCCAGCTGTGCCACAGCAGCAGGGGCTGGGGCGAGGGGAGACAACCCTTTTCCTTCACACACACATCCCTCAAAGGCCTTGGAAAAGTATTTTCCAAGTTAAACTTCAAAACACCATTTGATTTTTCTTTTTCCCCATTACGTTCAGAAATGGTAGCCTGTAATTTAGGCCTGTTGCAGCCCTCCCCTTCTCCCTGCTTTTTATTTGGTTTCATGTAATACAGCGCGCTACTGGGAAAAGCGTTTTCCTGACAAAATACCGATCTCGGTGGTATGAAAGAGCTACAGCCTCAGCGGGGGGATGCCGTCACGCCGGAGGCGGGTGGACATGAAGGGGCTCCCCCAGACACCGCTGCTGTGCCCGCAGTGACACCCTGTTTAAGGCTGAGCCCATGACCCACCAGTCTCTTCGCAAAGCACCGTGTTTCTCTGCTAAGCCCTGGGCTGCCAGCTCCCCAGGATTTGAGTAGAAGTGCTAAATTTATTTGCCAAAGCTCCATTTCTCTTTATTTCCTTGGTTAGACTCTTCCCAAAGCAAACTGCTTGCGCAAAGGGACACCAAGAAGCATCGGGGAAAGCTTTGCAAGGGGGTGTGCAGGGAAAGACCCAGCAGCCCCCGGCGTGGGGAAGCCCAGGTTTCAGTGATGGGCAATGCCATTTTGGTCTCTCACAAGACCGTTACCAAAATCCTTCCCAAAACTGCAACACAACTATTTTCCTAAGACTTTGGCAAAAAGGAATTTCCTGAAGGAGGTAAAGGAAAAGTTTCCTTTTTTTTGCTTGGTACGAGTCAAAGAAAACACAAACCCTTTTTTCCCCACCGCTGAGGGCTTCTCGGCTCGAGCCCAAGCTGCGCACCACTGATTTACCTCTTGTTCTGGCACTTGCTAGCCCGCCCAAGGCAAAGCTGGTGTGTCTCGTTCTTCCCTAAGCTCTCAGGATATTGCATTTCTGTCTAGCTTGCTTCTTGTGCTTTCCCTCCGCTGGAGCTGGGCAATGTTGGTGGTGTAGATCTGATGGTGGCAGCTCAGGCTGCCGCGGAGTCCTTGGGTTCCCCTGCATCAACCCTTTGTTTGTCTAACCTGGAGTCACCAATAACTAACTCTAAGTATTTATGCTATCTATAATAGCTGGAATGGACAATTCCCATATGCTTACTTTAGGCAATAAAGCTTGCTTTTTAGGGAAGTTCTAGATCTTTTTGTCAAAAACCAGTTAATATTTTTGACAAGTAATCTGAGGGTTCACGACAGCTTTACAGGTTGGCTTTTTCCCTCATTCTATGATCCCCTGTTATTTGTCTATTTGATTGACCAGTCCAAGACTGGCCCCCGTTAACTGAAGGGGGTGCACACCAAATCTCATTGCACTGAGCCGCGGTGGTGCGTGGCATCACGTTTCAGACAAAAGGTAATGCAAGTGCAAGAGCTGGTCTCCCTCCTTATGCTTTCCTGAGCATCTTTTTAAAAATAGGTTGCCTGAGGCAAGCCATGAGACTTACAAATCCCATCCTTTTCCTCCCACCCACTGTCATTTGTTTGCTAAATCCCACCCTTTGTTGGTGACTGAGAGAAATCTCTAGGGAGACGGCCAAAAGTAGAATAAAAATGGTAAAAACCGCACAAAATGAAAGCTCAACAGTGGTAGAAATGCATAAAACCCAGGAAGTCCTTCTGTACCAGTTCTTTTTAGCAGAAGGAGGCTCAGCTGGGGTGGCTTAAAGGAATAAGGCTGAATTAATTAGTTTCTCTGTTTAGGTAATAATACCATTAATCATGATGAACCATTTCGTGAGAAGGCTGATACTCGGCACTGCGCAATTCTGCAGGAATCCCACTGTAGTGCAGCATTATTGATGGGTCATCCTCCGAAAGCATAGAGCAATGCCTCCTAATACAGTAAATGGCAAACCACTGATTTTCTTTTAATATTCAGACTGCTGCAACATCAGTCATGATAAATTCTTCTGGCACCAGTGTGGCTGCAATAAGCAATCCTTCAGGAATGAAGCGTGGCATTGATTTAATGCTGACTTTTAAAATCGTACGCGGACCAAATGCTTCCAAAGGGTATGGTCCGTTTTTGTATTTTTTTGAAGTGTGCAATAACAACCCCCTTGCTCGCACTTGTCTGCATCGGCAAGACACAGCTATGGACGTTTTCTAACAGAGGTTAGGGAGGTTCATTTATGCAGGTCTGTGTTAGAAGTGGCATCAAGCAAGATGCCATGTTGGACAATGGCACTAGGAGAGAATTACAATCCCCCTGAGCCCCCACTATGAATATCTTTATGCCGAGTCCAACACACTTTTCACTTCCACCATGTGTTATATGTTCCTCCGATTTCAGCTGGGAGAGCAGGTGCTGATTTTTAATGCCTATTTTGTTTTAAGCCTCCTTTCATCAGATTAAGGACCCTGCTATTTTATTTCATTTTATTTTTTTATGCTCGGTAATTTAGTCACACGCAAACTTAAAAACAGAAGCTGTAACATGCTGTTAAAGCACAGTCGCCCACTGTTAAATCAGTTTCTGAGAGCGAGGGGGCTCGGAGCACTTTTCCATCCCCCTGCAGATGTCTGCTCTCAGCCTACAGGAAAAGCTGGGGAAGCAAATGAAAATGCACGTGGAGAACAGCGCTTGAGGTGATAACCTTCCCGCAGTGATGCCGGCAGCACAATCCTTTCAAACAAGCTGCTGCACAGAGGCTCTGCTTCCCTTTCCGTCCTTCTTTCCCCCCAGCAGAAGACTGCCAGATCAGCCAGAGCCCCAGGTGCCCCCTGCGCCGGGGCACGGGGTGGGAGAACCTGCCGCAGAGCCGGGGAGCACCGCTCTCCTCCCCAGGTCCCGACCACCACAGCTATCGCCTCCGACGCATTTTGTGGGCCACGTTCCTTCTGCTGGGAAAGATTCACAAACAAAATAAAATCCCTCTCCCAGCATCAACCCCTCCGCCAGCTGCCGGCTGCCTCCTCCCAGCCGCCGAAGCACCGTCAATAAACCATTAGCCTCCGAGTCAACAGCACTGGCTACGACACACAAACACTCAACTACCTTTTTCATCCAAAATCAATGTTGTATTTATCTTCATTGATCTACAAGGAAACTGAATGTTTAAAATTACAGGGGGTGCAGGGGGGAGGATGGG
>NW_009632032.1:0-269 GCF_000690535.1 Cariama cristata
GCCTTTCTGGAGTGCCCTGGAGAGGGGTGCATTTGTGGGGTGCTCTGAGTGAGGGGGGTCAGCCCCGGGGGTGCCTTTCTGGAGTGGGGTTCAGCCCTGGGATGCCCTGGATGGGAGGGAAACTGGGGAATCTTTCTGGGATGTCCTGAGTGGAGAGGGATAGCTCTAGGGGAGCCTTTCTGGGGTGCTCTGGGTGGATATGGGTGGCCCTGGGGGAGCCTTTCTGGGCTGCAGGATCAGCCCTGGGGGTGCTTTTCTGGGGTGCTCTG
>NW_009632032.1:316-701 GCF_000690535.1 Cariama cristata
GCCCTGGATGGGAGTGAAACTGGTGAATCTTTCTGGGATGTCCTGAGTGGAGAGGGATGGCCCTAGGGGAGCTTTTCTGGGGTGCCCTGAGTCGGGGGGACCAAGGGTATCTTTGCAGGGTGCCCTGGGTGGAGACAGGGGGTCTTTGTGGTGTATGGGGTCAGCCCTGGGGGTGTTTTTCAGGGGTGCCCTGGGAGGGGGATGACAACAACACCCAGGGTGCCTTTCTGGGATGCTCTGAGTGAGGGGTGTCAGCCTTGGGGGCACCTTTCTGGGGTGGGGGGTCAGCCCTGAGGATGCCCTGGATGGGGGGGACCCAGGGTGCCCTATGTGGAGGGAAGCCTCCATGAAGATGGGTGGCCCTGAGGGAGCCTTTCTGGGGTGG
>NW_009632032.1:972-1544 GCF_000690535.1 Cariama cristata
GCCCCGGGGTGCCCTGCGTGGAGGGGGCAGAGCAGGAGGTGTCTTTCTGGGGTGCCCCATATGTAAAGGCAGCACCCTGCACGGCAGTGAGGTGGGGACTGGGGTGCCCCATGTGTAGGGGACAGTGGGGTGCTCCGGGATCCCCCAGGCATAGATGGCTGAACCTGGATGGGGAAGGGGCACCGCGGTGTCCCCACCCTGCTTGGGCACTGTCCCCATCCCGGTGGCCCGTGCTGCAGCAGCGGGTGCTGCCTGGGTGCTCACAGCCTGGGGCTCCTCGCTGTCCCTCGGGCCATACCTGCGTGGCAGCGGGGGGCTGCAGGGATGTCCCTGCGTGGGGGTGGCATCATGTCGGGGTGAGAGCTGTGTGCGTAGCCAGTTGATGCTACAGCAAAAACAAGACCGACAGTAAAATCTGGGCTTTCCCAGACGCCCAGGGGTTTACCAGGGACTTGCCTGTGGGCAGGCAGCTCTCGGTTGTCCCCATGGGTGACCCCGGGGTGTGGGGCCCTTGACCGCATCGGGACTGGGCACCCCATGTGCTGTGTTTGCAGGCAGCGCTGCCCGGCCGC
>NW_009632032.1:1894-2202 GCF_000690535.1 Cariama cristata
CCGTGCAGAGAGAGGACGGTTAGAGTGTGGGTGCTCTTATCTTGATCCCAAATTGATCTTGGCCAACCGCTTCATGCAACCGAACGATCGCCTGATAAGGTGGCTGATTTCCCCCGAGTTTTGCTTGGCAAGTCAGGGAGAGGGTTGGAGGAGGGTGGGCAGCTTCACCCCCCACCACGGTGTCAGCTAGATCTGCACCCAAGATTTAGGGAAGTGGCTTTGCCCCCTCCCGGAGCAGGTTCGCTCCAGCTGGGTGCTGCCTAGCGTGCACTGAAGGGGAAGTCCTGAATCACGTCTTGCACAGGGGC
>NW_009632032.1:2317-2546 GCF_000690535.1 Cariama cristata
GGTTATTCCTGGAAGGTGGGGGCTACCCCACCCCCTCCCTTGGCCGACTGCGGTGCGACCGAGCGGGACCGGCAAACCCGTTGGAACCAGCTGTGCCGGTACTGCTCTTGGCTCACTCGGTCACGCTGCGGTGAGATACTTTGCGTGGGAGTGGGGAGGCACATCTGGTGGCAACCCGTGCTCAGATCAGAGGAAATGTTGTGAAACCACAGCCTCGGGGAGACGGGGG
>NW_009632032.1:2656-7624 GCF_000690535.1 Cariama cristata
GGGGGGCAGCTTCCTGCCTCAATGGTCTGGGAGGGATGAGCGGCTCTTTGCTGCCTGTCTGAGCCGGTCTGACAGCGCTGTCCCAAATTCCCTGCCCCGGGGGGTGCCTGTGATTCCCGGGTCGCCTGGCATTCTCGTGATCCTGTCCCACAGAGCCAGGAGATGAGAGCCTGGACCTCTGCTGCCTGCCCTGGGGGTGCTGCGGGGATGGGCAGGGTGGTCTTGGAGGTCTCCTATAGCCCTGCTTGGGAGAGTGGGGAGTCCCCAGGACACCTCTGGCTCATGGTGAAGCCGTGTTCCTTGGGCAGAGCCGGGGATGTTGGGATGCAGGTCACAGCCCCATCCCAGAGGAGCACGACTCCATGGAGGTGGTGGTGGGCACTGCCTGTCCCTGGGGGCCATGAAAAGGAGAAAGTGACTGGAGTCTCCTGCGTGTGTGACAGCGGCGATGGCTCGTGGGTGGGCACAGGGGTAGACATGGAGGCTGCAGCAGCCTGGGGGCCGCAGCTCCCTGCCCCAGCGCTCCCCTGAGGATGCGAGCAAGTCCCTTGCAGCCCTCAGGGGACCGCAGAGCCCAATCCTGCGGGGCCCTGGGGCTGGGGAGGGGACAGAACCTCCCCAGTCCTCCAGACGGGGCTTAATTAAAACCAACAGCCCTGTAAGAGGCAGAACGGACGTCTGGTCTGGTTTGAACCTTTTTAGACCCTGCCTGTCCTGCTGGCTTGTCTGGGGCAGAGTGTGCCCGAGTGTCCTGTCCCTTCGGTGAGCTCCTGGAGCACCAGCGCCAGCTGTGAGCTGGTGCAGGGCAGCACCCAGCACCCTGCCAGGGCCCTTGTTCAGGATAGATCTGAGCCCGGCTGGGATTGTCACTGCCTGCCCTCGGCGCAGGGAGAACCGCTTTGCCCCAGCCCTGCAGCAGCTGGGGTGACAGTGCCACACGGAAGCAATGAGGAGGAGAAATTGCCGTTCAAATCGCTCGTGAGGAAGAGGATCTTGCAAAGTCCCCTGGAGAGGGGACCTTGGGGACCTGACCGAGCGGCTGCAGGTTCCCCTCAGCTATAGGAACAGATTCCCCTGGTGCTTTGGCAGTGCCCGGTGAAGGTGGGGACACACGGGACAGGGCACGCAGCCGTCCCCGCGTTGGTGCCTGGGCTTCAGGAGCAATGGAGCATCTCAGCGGATTTGCTCCATAACCTTGTGAAAGGAGAAGAAGAAGCCAGCCTGTCCCTGCCTGCTCCACGCAGGCGTCCCCACGCCATCACACTGCGGCAGAGGGAGGAGCCTGGCTCTGCTGTCCCTGACCCTGCCGGGACCTTCCCATGGCTCAGAGCCCAGCGTGGGGGGCAAATCTGGCTCTGTGTCCCCCCCGCATCACACTGGGGGTGTCCCTGGCCATCGCTCTGCGACTGACTTCTGCAAGCGTGATGGGAGCGTGACTTCGCTGCTAGTCCCATGGGAGAAGGGACAAGGGGACCGATGGGCTGGCCCTGAGCCCGCGGGACAGCCCGGAGCCCTCCTGGCCTTCAGGGTGCCTTATCGCCCTGGGGCAGGTGGCAGGGTGGCACATGTCCTTGGGGCTGGTTATCTGCACGCTGGAGGTGGGGAGAGAAGCCCTTGGTGCCTGCGTGTCGTGCCAGGGTCTGTCCTCCGACGTTTTGAAGGGGACAGAGCGGGTGTGAGATGGTGCTGCACTTTGTGGGGGGAATTTGACTGAGGAAAAGTCTGCTGACAAGTGTCTGTCTGTCTGTGTCGGCACTGGGTACGAGAGGGAAGGACATCACCCTGTGCAGGATGGGCTGAGGGGGGTGTCTGGGGCTCCATGTGTCTCACCTGGCTGGGGGAAGGGGCCCACCTCCCTCCCCAGCTCTGTGGGGTAGAACCTGTCCTAGCAGAGGGCTGGCTGTGCCTTTCCGTCTGTGTCTGAACCAGCTGGGGCCGTTGGGGTCCCAGGGAAACGGGGTTTGCATCCTCTCACTGCTCCGCTCTCTTCCCAGGCACCACCTGCGTCCTCGTGTCCTTCCCCTTCATCTTCAACCCCTGCCTGGGTTGCAAGGAGAACACGCCGCAGTGGGCAGCCTTCATCTACTACCTCCCCTTCATCATCATCTTCCAATTCGGCTGGGCGGCCACACAGATCTCCCACCTGTCCCTCATCCCTGAGTTGGTGACCAGTGACCATGAGAAGGTGGAGCTCACAGCTTTCAGGTGAGTGTGGCCAGACCTCGGTGTCCCTGGAAGCAGCCCTGGGGGAGCAGCCCTGCCTGTGCCGGGTCCCATTACTTGTGTGACAAGAGGTCCCTTGGGTGCTACGGGTCTGATGTCCCCTGGGTGCCGTGGCACACTTGAGCCCTCGGTACAGCAGGACCAGGACTGAGCCATGTGGGTGTCCTGCAGGATGTGTCCAAGTGACACTGGTCTTCTGAGTTGGTGACCCAAACCTTTTGGTGCCAGGAGGGAATGTCTTGATGCCAGGGATGTTGGTGACACAGCCTGTGGGACACTTCCTGAGCTGGGGGCACTTCTCCTTTGGGACTGGAGGGTGATGCTTACAGAGGAGGAATAGACCCCCCCAGGGAGAGGTGGGCATGGCCCTGTGCCCTGTCCCATAGGTAGGGATGGCCCCAAGGCCAGGCTGGGCAGCACGTGCAGCTCCGTGCACGGAGCCCGGCTCAGTGCCGCTTATCTGGCAGGATCAGGCTGCGGGAAGGAGTGTTTATCTGATGGAGCAGAGCTTGGTTATCTGCTCCGGTGGGAGGAAGTTCTTTCGGCAGGCAAGCGGGGACCGCAGCTGGGCAGGGAGGATGTGGGGCTGTGCTGGGGTAACCCTGGGGCCAAGGGGTCTGGCTCTGGGGGCACGAGGTCGGGCAGCTCCGGGCATCCTTGGGGCAGAGGTGAGCTGTGACCAGAGGGTGGACAGGCTGGCCTAGAGGGATCTTGGTTTCCTCCCAGTGATGCCCCAAGGCTTGGATTGGGTATGCTGGGAGGTGCACCAGTAAGGTTAATGCCTGGCCAGATGCTGCATGCTCTTGGAGATGTCATCTCAGCAATGACAGCGATGTGCAAAGCTGGCTGTAGCATGCCTGGCTTGGAGGGCAGCCTTGGGTTGAGGTGTCCCTGCTGTGTCCCTGTGCATCACCCTGAGGTGCTGTCTCCCCTCAGGTATGCCTTTACCGTCATGGCCAATATCACTGTGTATGGCCTGGCCTGGCTCCAAAAAAACCAGCCTGACCGCTCAGAGCACCTAGGCGTCCAGGATGTCCCTATATTTCGGGTAAGTGGCAGGACTCAGTCCTTGGGGTCCTCTCGTTGCTGGATGGGACATGGCTCAACTGGGGAGGGAGTGAAGTAACAGTGCCCTGAAATCCCACCTACCACACTGGGCAGGGGCTGCACTGAGCTCTCCCTGGTTTTTTGAGAACCGCTCGTTATCCACCAGACTGCTGAGAGGTGGATGATGGGCAGGCAAAGGGCACCCCCTGCTATGCTCACCTCTTCCTCACCCAGAACCTGTCCCTCATTGTGGTGGGGCTGGGGGCCGTGTTCTCCCTCATCTTCCACCTGGGCACCAAAGAGAAGCCATACCCGCCGGGCTCGTTGCCCCAGCTGGAGGAGAGCACACCCCTGCTGCAGAAGGAGCCTACGAGCCCCCCACGCCCGCTGCTGATCTGGAAGGACTGGCTGCTGGAGCCTGCCTTCTACCAGGTACGGCTGCGGGCAGGGCTTGCGGTGCCTGTCCTGGGCTGCTGCCCTGCCCGGGTGCTGTGGGCATCCTCTGGCACTGGGATGTGCCCGTAGTGTGGGTGAGGATGGAGAAATGGGCTGTACTGGGCACCCACCTACCATGTCAGGGAGGCTGTCCCCTTCTCAGTGGGCATCCGTGCCATGACAGGGTTGGGCATGGAAGGTGCCAACCTTCCCTATCTCCAGTTTGCGCAGGCTGAGCGGTGCTGCCCTGTCTCTGTCCCCTTGCAGGTTGCGGTGCTCTACATGTCCACCCGGCTCATCGTCAACCTGTCGCAGACCTACATCGCCATGTACCTGACCAACTCGCTGCTGCTGCCCAAGGTGGGTGCAGGGCAGGTCCCTGCCCGCGTGTTGAGGTTGCGTGGGCAGGGGTCCTGTGCCAATGGTCCGGAGCTCATCTTCTCCCTGTCCTTGTCTCTTGCAGAAATACATCGCCACCATCCCCCTGGTGATGTACATCAGTGGCTTCCTCTCCTCCTTCCTCATGAAGCCTGTGAATAAGTGGATAGGTCGAAATGTGAGTCCTCGGGGCCTGGTGAGGTTTAAGTTAGACCCAGGGAGAGGCCCAGGGGCCAGATCCTGACCACACAAGTGATCGGAGCACTCGGCACACCTGAGCCTGGCTGGAGAGCAGGGACCCCTCTTGCATCCTCTGCAGATGACTCCCTGCTGCAGTGTGGGTCCTGCTGGGACAGTGTGGGTGGTGGGCAGGCTGAGGGGCATGGACCTATCCTGCACATCTCTGAGGTTGGGGAAAGCACAATGCTGGTCCAGAGTCGGCCTGTCCTGTGCAGCCCTGACTGGGCTGGGAGAGTCCCATGGTGCCCATGAGAGGCAGAAAGGGGGTTTGACTGAGGTACCCTGGGCAAGCATGGGGGTCTGCAGTGCCCCTCCAGTGCATCCCCCTCTGCACTGCAGCGAGCACTGTTCCCCAGTAAACCCCCAGCCTCTCCTGCTGGTTGGGTGTCCCCATGCCCTGTGCAGGCACCTTCAGCTCTTAGGCTGTGGCCAATGCTGTAAACCAGCCTGGACCACTGCAAGACTCTTGCTTTTTTGGGGACTCTTGTTTAAAACCAGCTGGGAGAGAGCCAAGGCTATGCCCTGTGAGTCCTAGGCAGCAGCTGGACCCCCCATGCCCTCCTCACTCACCCCTTCCTTGCTGGGTGTCAGCTAAGCCAGGGTCTGAGCTCTTCCTTCACAGAATCTCAGAATCGGTTTGGTTGG
>NW_009632033.1:0-1607 GCF_000690535.1 Cariama cristata
GGCTGTTTGACACGCCGTGCCAATGGTGTCTCCAAAACTGTTTTTCCGAGGCAATGCCCTTTAGGAGCTGGCAGTTACAGGGAAGGGGCCCAGCAAAGCGTATCGGTCATCCAGGGACCTCCTGGCTGCTCCGGGGGGGACAGGGGGACACCCCGCTTCCCGAGAGTCAAATCGCGCTCCGGGGAGCGGGAGTCCTCCCACCCCATCCGAAATTGGGAGCCAGGAACCAGAAACTGGCCAACTGAGAAATTCCTTCTGGGAGTAAGAAGTCCCATCGCCTTCGGTGGGAGGTTCGCCCCAACAAGGGACCCATTGGCCAAAGAAGGAGACAGGAGGAGAGAGACACGACCTCCTCCAGCCCCCGTGGGGGTTTCCTCATGTGCAATAATGCTGACCCTGTCGACTTTCCTCTCACAAGACAAAGCTGACCTTGACAGGACTGGTTTCTGTGGATCCACACTCCTCCTTTTAAACACGCCCTGGGCAGGGGGGAGGTTTTCCTTTCTTCTTTTCCTAATGAGTGTGGACCGAGATTGCACTGACCTCAGCAGAGTCCGAGGTTCAAGGATTTCAGCATATTACCCACTTTGTAAAGTGCCTTAGGGGGTATTTTTATTTGAGGGGAGAGGGCTGCGTATTTCTTTAAGAAATTTAAAAAAAAAAAATCATCTAGAATAAGGTGGTTGTTCCCAGGGAAAGCAGTAGCAAAATACTCTTGTCTTCTGCAGGAGCAGGGGCAAACCTCACGTTGTTACTGCTGAGGTCTGTTCAGACCAAGCACACATGTTAACTGGCTAACTAAGCATTTTACGGTTTGTAGTTTACCTCCCCGTGCGTAATGACTTCTCCAAAGTATACATTAAATGACCACGTACTTCATGTCCAAGAATTACTTTTTACAAGTCAGCTTACCTTAACGATCAATGTGCCATTTATACTTTTACACAATAGACGTTAATTGCTACACGGGAGCCCTTTGGTCTATGAGAAATAATTTGTTTTGTGCCGTGGCACAAACAGAGGATTAAGAGTTCAGGTAAGGAATAAGCAGCAGCAACAACTTAATTCCTAGGCAACAAAGATCCTGCTTTCACGCCAGATTTCTTTCTAGTAAAAAGCAGGACACAGCACCATCTCCAGCTCGCTGGACCAGTCAGACATTAGTTAGCCTACTTTTCTTTCTGATTTAAATCTGTCCAGGGTTTCCCGCCCTTCATCCTTTTCAGGGCCAAAAGTTGCATGTAATGCTATGCAGTGCTAAGTAAAAATAAACATACCAGATTCACCAAATTAAACAGAATTCTACTTTTTTTTTTTTTTTTTAAAAAAAAATAATATCATGATTTAACAAGCAGAGGTCAAAGGCAGCTCTGGGGGTTTAATTTTTAGCATTCTGTATTTCTAGTGAAACTGGTACAAAGGCAATTGGATTTAAAAGTGTCACTTTCATTTGGATTGATGGCTGATTTTTTTTTATTTATTCTTTTTTTCCCCTGCAATCACTAGCATATCCCAAATTCAGGTAGAAACCTTACAGTTTTTACAAATCAACCAGGTTCAGGACTTTGACCATCTTTACCTTCCAGCAGCTGGACACTGGCAGCGCA
>NW_009632033.1:1729-4030 GCF_000690535.1 Cariama cristata
AAGCCACTTGGAACATTTTCAGCTTTGGAAACAAATGCATTGACAAACGGATCCCAAGCTCCAACCCACGGGCTTCAGTCTGTCTGGAAACCAGCCTGACCATTGCCTGTGACAGGCGGCCTCGAGCCAGGGGGTTTGGGGAGGGTCCCATGGGCTCCCACTGCTGCTCTCGGAGCGGGGTGCCATGGAGGGACCTGTGGGCAGCCTCAGCCCGGCTCCTTCACCCCGACACCCGTTTTTCCCCTTGCCTTTCTTGGCTATTGGTGCTCTTTGACACCAGTGAAGGTGGGAATGGCTCACTCAGACCATGATCTCCTCAAAAATTAAATAAATACAAATGAGGGACATACAAGTTGATGCAGTAAAAACATTTTTGTGCCTGTATAAGTGCAAGCCACTAGGTCAAACCCACTTGAAAACCAGGATGGATAGGAGAGACAGCCAAGAGATACATAACAGTGCCCTGCTGAATGGAAACAATCTCCAAATGCTTCCTCTGCCCTCGACACTGCCTTTTATCGCCTCCTACTTCAAGAATTAAGCCATCTGAGATCACCCTCCTAACACCACTAAGCAAGGGAAAGAGGTGTTTAAGGATGCTGAAGGATGGCTGAGAGGACTCTGGGCTGTGGGTAGTTTCTACTCCTCCATTATCAGCAGTGTAGATTAGCTGGCAGGTCTCCTTCTGCCCCTTCTAGCAATCTGGGAGAGACTGACCTACAGATGAGTTTCTTGCTGACTGGGACTGTGTCTGACACACAAGCACACACACACACACACACATAAGCACAGACACACACACAACTGGACTCAAGCATCCCAAGGGGAGAGCTGCACCAAGAGCTCAGCTGCTTAATGCAGGCCCACCGGGAGACAACCGCATGGGTCCCTCCCGTGTGCAAGCCAAATGAAGACTGGAAATACCTTAGTGGCAGAAGCAGGGGGCCTTCGGAGGTACTTCCAACCTTTGGTTACCAGCTCTTTAAAACAGGGGCCGTTTTATCACTCTGTTACAGAGCATGTTACAATCCACAGGTTACTGGAACGTAATAAGTAAATAAAACCTAATTAAATAATAACAGTTCTAAGAGATGCCTCTAAGAGATGCCCAGCACTTTGCAGGATGAAACTGCAAGAGCCATTAAATATTTTTCAGCAGTAGTTCAGATTTTTAAAGCTTGGAAAAACTGTATGTGTTTCCAGACTCATCTTGATGTTATGAAAACGTTTCTTTCACTAAAAATAAAGAAAGGATACAGTACTTTTTACATATTGTCTGATATCAGGGGTTCTTCGCATGTTCCAAGCTTTTTGGCAAATACACATACATCTGAGAAACCAGAACTTTTCAGTCTACTGTACCGGTAGATTTGCCTATACCTTTAAGTTTCTGGTAACATGCAAGACTTCAATGTGTATTAATATGTTTCCTAAGGCATAAGTGTGTTCCCATTGTATATATTGTCTCCATTCAAGAAATACTGGAATACAATAAAAGCTACAGTATATATTAATCAGAAAGGACATTAATGGAAAGGAGTTGTTCCTTTTCAAATTTGTAATTGCAGAAGAAGGCAGGTACTTAAGCAGGTGCTTTGTTTATGACAGGACAATCTAAGAACAGTCAATCAATACATATATTTTGGATCGAATACTTCTTAACAGTCAGATCTTCCGGACAGCAGAAAATACACAGCATGCGTTGATGAGGTCTTGAAGTACAACAGTTCTGTTCCCATGCCAGTAACCTTAGTAAGGAAAAAAAAATAGAAGAGGGAAAACCACAGAGAAAACATCAGCTGCCATTATACTTAAAAAAAAAAAAAAAGGAAAAAAAAAATCTTTTTCTAAATTTTTCCCTGGAAACATTAATAACACCTTTCAATATTGAGCTGCAAGCCACAGCTAAAACCCTATGAAAATAGTCAATATACAGGCACATGAAGACACAGAGCTCTTTAATGTACCGAAGGCACAGGCTGGAGCTCCCCTCATTGCAAGGAACTGCGCTCTATAGGCTTTGGGGTTTGGCACATGTGACATGCCTAGGCCAGTATGAGCAGAGCAGGATACCGAGAGAAATAAAGACCTACGTGGAAAAAAAAAACAAACAAACAAAAAACAAACAAAAAAAACCCCAACCCCCCCCAAAAAAAAAAACAAAAAACTTTTTCTGGTTTAATTACAAAATTATTGATCGGCTTACTAAACACAGAGTCGTCTCAAAAAGATCCCAGGAGGAACTTAAACCCGGGGCCGCCGAAAGGCGTTTGCAATTGCAGCGGGAACAGGCTGGTTTGC
>NW_009632034.1:0-554 GCF_000690535.1 Cariama cristata
CACCAGCGCCTGTGGGTGTATAGGGGCGTGCGTGTACACACGTGTGTGCACACACCTACAGAGATGTGCGCACACACGCGCGGAGGAACGTGTGCATGTGCAAACCCACTTCTGTGCACACGCACGTACATGCAACACATGTATGGTTACACGTGTGTGCACATGCCCCTGGAGCTCTGTAAGTGTGTATATACACGCACACACACACACACATGGGCACGTGCACGTATGCATGAAGGAACACATGCATAAATGCACATGCAAACCCTCCTGCGTGCGTATATCTGTACACACGTGTGCATGTACATATGTGTATACAGTCCCGCACACACGCAGCTCTGTAAGTGTGCATACGCACACACGTGCACGAGAGCTGCTCACGCACTGCTGCACAGGCGAACACGCGCATGGATGCACGCGTGCACGTACAAACCCGCCTCTGCACGCAAACACGTGCGCTCATGCACATAGGTACGTGCACACATGCATATGCAGTCACGCATGCGTGCAAACACACCCACGCTTGCACATGGAGCTCTGTAAGTGTTCCCCCC
>NW_009632034.1:570-791 GCF_000690535.1 Cariama cristata
CGCAGCTGCCGGCCCTGCCTTCCCCTCTGCCCGGCTGAGCCCGACCAGCTCGTGACAGCGATGGGCAGCGCTCAGTGCAGCACCCCAGCACCCTCGGGGGCCATCCCAGACACCGTGTCCCCTCCAGCTCCCGGCACCCTGGGCTGTCCCCAGACTTTTGGGGACGCTTTGACCCTGCTGAGCCTGTGACCAAATCCTGCAGGGCCTCAGCATCCTTTTTT
>NW_009632035.1:0-370 GCF_000690535.1 Cariama cristata
CCGTCCTGGCGCGGGTCTCCGGACGCAGCTGACGGGGTTTGGTCTTGTGCCGGGGTTGGGGAGAAAATTGCCCGTCGGCCGTGTTGGGGAGCGCTGGGAGCCGTGGTAAGCAACTCCTTGGGTCCAGTGTTTCCCTGTGAGGCAGGGTCCCCCTTTTCATCCCGCTCCAAGGTTGATTCTCTGTCTGGTTCCTCATTTCCTTGGAAAGGGCGGTTCCTCGTCTTCTTATCCTTGATCCTCCTAGCATCCCTATCCCCCAAATTACCACTAATGCCCCCTCTTCTGCCCCGTGGTCCCCAGGGGGACACGGTGCTGCCCGCGCTGGAATGCGCTGGGATGGGGATGAGGGGGTCGTAGGCTGGGAGGACCC
>NW_009632035.1:405-771 GCF_000690535.1 Cariama cristata
TCTCACCCTGGCCACACTGATGCCGTATCCCTCCTTTTCCTCTTCCCTTCCCTCCCGTCAGCCGCTGGGCTCCATCCGTGCGGTTTAGCCCCTGCTGAGTATTAATTACTGTGATCTTTCTTCTCCTTTCGCATGGATCATTACCGAATGCTTAATAGGAGTCTGCCTTAACAACGCCGCGATACCTCTACTAATAGAAACATAATTGTCAGGGCTTGCCTTATTAAATCCCCCAGCTGATTGTTGCGGGTACTATTTTTACTCTATGAAATAATTAACTCCATTTCTGTACAAGAGCCGAGGCCAGAGGGGCGGGTGCCGGCAGCGCTGTGCCCATCGTGCCGCCCGGCAGCCCGCGGTGGCCGT
>NW_009632036.1:0-349 GCF_000690535.1 Cariama cristata
TTTCCCCAGGCACCAACTTGCACAACACCCGTAGGAACAAAAATCTGCTTGAAATCACCCAAAGCGGTCAGAAGGTAGCAGCAATGAGGACAATGCTGCACGGGCACAGGGGGAACAGGGCCCATTCCCACCCAGCCAGCACCCACTTACACCCCAAAATGCCCTAATGGCCTCAGCAAGGACTTGCTGTTCCCCCAAACAGAGCTGCTCACCCCACGGCCATCCAAAAATCCATGGCACAACCAGGATGGGGCCCTGGTGCCAGAGCCCCTTACCATCCTTCCATGGTGCCTATGCAGAAAGCGAAGGGAGACCCCACCTTTGGGTGAGCAGCTCTCACCCTGGGACA
>NW_009632036.1:361-1307 GCF_000690535.1 Cariama cristata
CCGAGTCTCTGCGAAAGGACCCGAGGGTGCTGGGGGTGCAGCGACCCGAGCGGGGGGCTGATGGCAGGGGCCAGGAGCGCGTGTTTAGTTGGCTGTGGAGTCGGGGAGGCTGTGAGAGCATCTCTAAGCACAGAAAGCACTGCTTGCACCCTGTTTTGCTTTCCAGATTTTAAAGGAAACGAGGTTCTTTGTCACCGGGAAGGGGACACTGGGCACAGGGCAGCAGCGCCTGGCTGCTCCCTGGGTGGGCTGGGGTTTGGGGAGGTACAGGGGGCGGGGGGAGCATCCCCCATGCACAGGCACCTGAATGACCAAAACCCACCAGTTTTCCCCTCACTGAAGCCACCAGCAGCCATAGCATCGCTCTGGTTGTCACCTGCATTTTCAAGCAGGCCATGGGCAGCCGCATCCCATCCGTGCCACCTATTGCTCCTGGGAGCCTGCAGTATTTGCCCCCCCTGCTTCCCAAAAAAAGACATTTTTCTCCTTTTTTTTCACTGTGCTGCACTGAGGCTCCTGAAAACCCTTTCCATTAAGCCCCAGCCACCCTCTCCATCCTTCCCCACCACCGAAGCCCTTCGTGGTGGCAGGGAGGGAACTGTGCTCCCGTCCTCCCCCCAGAGCTGGGGCCCCACTTCAGCCCCTCGGGTTACAATGAAACCTGCAGCAGTTGCCTTGAACCGGGGGCCAATCTCGCTTGCAAATGTTCCCTTTGATTTTATATCATCATTATTATTAAGGCAACACAGTGTGGCTGAAAATTAAGAGAGGAAAAAGAAATTGGTTGAGTTGAAATTGGCTTGCCACGCTCCTGAGCCAAGCAAAGGGCCAGGGGCTGGGGATGAGGGTCCCACCATCGCGGACGCCCTACTGAGTCCCAGTCGCTGCTGGAGACCGGTCCAACCTTGGGGCCAGTTTGGGCAAAGCCAAGTCTGCAAAAAAAACG
>NW_009632036.1:2310-2582 GCF_000690535.1 Cariama cristata
AATACAGATGTCCTGGGGACAGAGGTCATCCTCCTTTTGCTGTCTGTCCCAAAGGCAACCCCTGGTCCGTAGCCCATCCCCAGCGCCCAGCAAGGAGAGGGGATGCGGGCTGGGAGGCTGCGGGCACACTCGTGTCCAGGATGTTTGTCAGGGCTTCCCGTGTCCCTGTCACCGGCCACTGGTCGCTGTCCCCAAACGGAGCCAGTCGAGCACGTCTGCTGGCCAGGTGACCGCTGAGCGCGGCTCGGGGCTGGGACCGTCCATCCCACCTC
>NW_009632036.1:2634-3343 GCF_000690535.1 Cariama cristata
AACCCCCCCAGCAGCCCAAAACATATAAAATGTATTTATTAAATATAGTGTAATATATGCAATACACTATAAACTGTATGCTATATACTAGATAGTAGATAATAGTGTGTATATATATAAATTCTATGCACTGTGTGTATAATATTGTGAGTGTAATAACTGTATATGTGTGTGTATATACACATATATAGTATAAATGGACCCTTTATGCCTATAGTTATATACATACCTATCTATATACAGCATACCATATACACCATACATATATTTACACACCAGATAGATAGATATAGGTATATGAATATAGATACATGCACATGAATATATATATATGCACACACATAAATACATATACACATATATAAAACATATCTGTATGTATGTATGGTATACATGGTATGGTGGGGGCGAAGAGGGAGAGAGAGAGAGAATGCACACGTGTGTGTGTGGGTGGGTGTGCTGCCCTGGCGCCATGGCCGGTGCGGGGCAGCGGGGAGGAAGAGGAGGAAGACACGGAGGAAAGCGCACAGCAGGGAGAAAGAGGGAGAATACAAACTGCTCCGAGTTACAAAAGCTCCCCTCGTTGATTAATTGTACTTTCTGTTTGATAAATGTTACTCACGAGTATAAAATATGCAAAGCACTTAGCAAGTTCACACTGTTTAAAGAACTCAACTAACTAAATTAAAATTCGATGATACGAACGGAG
>NW_009632037.1:0-2386 GCF_000690535.1 Cariama cristata
TCCCAGCCTCCAGCTCTGCCGTGCAACCCCAGAACCCCCTCACCACCCCGTGCCTCCATTTCCCTCCTTGTTTTTTAAGCCCTCCGACAGCAGGTCGAGATAATTTCTTACAGGCAGCAGACCCGAGACACAGCGCTGTGTGCCCAGGGAATTGGATCCGACTAAACCACCAAAACGCAACCTGACGCTATTTTGGTAGGGCCTATAAAAAGAAAAGACCCAACGGTCTTTCTGCGGCACCCCGCGGTCGTCGGCTTGCGCTGTCGGCTCATGACAGAGACCGTCACCCCATCTTCCTCAAAATCGGGTGTAGGGTTCGTGGAAGCAGGACGCACCTCTGGGGACCGGTGCCAGTTGCGGTGCCCCTTCAGCCGTGGGCGAGCACCGGGTGCACGCCGGCACGCGGTATGCATTCCTGGGGCGGTGAGCATGCATCTGCGCCATTAGATCACGGGTAAAAAATGCCAGGGAGGGGCTGGCCGTACAAACGGCGCTCAGCCTGCCCAAGCTGCAGGATTCGGCCCCGGGGCAGGACGGGGAAGGACGGCAGCGAGACGCGGAGGAGGTGGTTCGACTCCTCTCCCCCTGCCCACAGGGAACGGGACCCCGGGACGAGCGGGGATCGGCGTTCCCAGATTTGCACATATGTGGGAAGCTCCTTGCTTGGCCAACAGTAGATTTCCCTGCATTTCTTTTTGTTTTCTGACCTGAGCCAGCACGGAGGAGTCGTTCTGAGATATTCACATCACGCAAGGTCCTGCCGTGCTCGATTAACCCTCGTTCTTATGGGGAACCGCTCCCACTTGCCGGAGCCGGCCGCCCCGAGTGCCACGCCAGCGCCAGCGAGTCCTTCCCCTGCAACCCACTCCTTTCATGCCAGTGACTCATAGGACAAAAATGCCATCTGGGAGCGGAGCCGGAGCCTTTTCGGCTCGTTGCAAGCACCATTTGAGGCTGAGTTTTCCCATCTGGAAGCGGCGCGCCCTTGCAGCCAGCATGGCCACCCCAGCGCTGCCGGCAGGGTTTAATCCTGCTGTCCTTGATCGAGTTAACCACCGCTTAACTCGGGGAAGAGCTTGCCCTTGGCATTTTGCTTCTGTAGGTCTTTGCTCGCCGCGTCGGCTGCAGAGACTTGGGTACAGCTGTGGGTCACCGGCTTTTTGGGATGGGGCTTGTGGCATGTGGAGCACATCCTGAAGCCTCTGACTCTTTAGGGGACACCGGTACGGTTCGTAAATGAAATACGGAGGGGAAAAAGCCGAGACTAGATGGTTACACTTGTGTCCCCGCAGTGGTGGCAGGTTCGCCCTCCCCAGGGACTGGAGGGATCCAGGGCTCAGGGCAAAATGCATTGATGCCTAGAAAGCCCCGTGGTAAATCCCAGAAGACTGAAGGACAAATCCTTTTTCCTTAAAAGCTTCCCGCGCTCAGCTCCGGGTTACACGGCGGAGAAGCAGAGACGGGAGCTGGGAGCTCACCGGCCGGGCTGCAGCGGGGCTGAGCTTGGGAGCAGTTTTGCAGGAAGGAGAGGGATGAGATGAATCCTGCCCTGTCCTTTCCTTTCCTCCGGCGAGTCCGGAGCTCGGCGTGACACGGCTCTCTGGGACTTGAGCATCTTCCCCCATGTTCCTCCAAACCACAGCCTTGATCCCGAACACGGTGGAGATTTCAGCACGCACGCAAAGTCCTCTCCTGCGCCGGGGACCCCTGTGCCCACCGCTCCCTGCAAACCCTTGGGATCCCAATTCCAGCCCAGCCAGGGTTTGGGTTTTCCCCTCACCTCCCGTTGGGTCTTGCTTTTCTTTCCCCTGCAGCCTCCCGGGTTCCAGCTGGCGCTGGGCTAAAAATAAAAACTTTCAGAGCAGCTGCGTCGCTCCCACTTCCCTCGGCAAAGGGATGAACAGGGACCTTCCTCCTCCTCCCCGGAGGGTTTCGTTGGTCTCCCCATCCCGCCTGCTAGAGCTTAAAAGATTCCCAAATCCTCTGCCAGCCAAAAGGGAAGCGGAGATCCACCCTGAAGGGCTGCGTGCCTACGGCCAGGGGACACGGGCTCAGCATCCCGCAGGATTTGATCCCCCTGTGCCAGGAGAGTCGGGTGTAAAAACAAGCATTTATCGAAGCCAAGAGGAGAAAACACGAGAGAGGCATCAAATCCTCGAGAAACACATGTCTCAAGAGAAAAGATAGAGGGAAAAGGGGCCTCAAGATGTTTTATTTTTAGATTTTAAAAGCAGGAAGGAGGGGGGAAAAAAAAAAAAAAAAAGAAAAAGAAAATTGCAGCTGAGCTGCCAGAAAATCCAAATGTTAATGGAAAGTTGGATCCTCTCTGACTGTACTCAGCACAGACACAGAAACGAGCCTGCAAAGCTGACGCGATGGCTTCAAA
>NW_009632038.1:0-20658 GCF_000690535.1 Cariama cristata
GGCTACTGCCATAAAAGACAATAAAAAATCTTTCTACAATTACATTAGCAACAAAAGGAGGGCTGAGGAGAATCTCCATCCTTTATTGGATGTGGGGGGAATCAAATCATAGTGACAAAGGCTGAGGGAAAGGCTGAGTTACTGAAGGCCTTCGTAGGCTCAGTTCTCGGGGTACGCTGCCTCCTGAGCTGGAAGACAGGGATGAAGAGCAGAATGAATCTCTCCCTGTAAGCCAAGTGGAAACAGTTAATGCGGAAATGCTCAGTGACCTGCCACACCACTTGGACACCCACAAGTCTATGGGGCCGGATGGGATCCACCCAAGGGTACTGAGGGAGCTGAACACGAGCCGGCAGTGTGCCCAGGTGGCCAAGAAGGCCAGTGGCATCCTGGCTTCTATCAGCAATAGCGTGGCCAGCAGGACCAGGGCAGTGATCGTCCCCCTGTACTCGGCACTGGTGAGGCCGCACCTCGAGTGCTGTGTTCAGTTCTGGGCCCCTCACTCCAAGAAAGCCCTTGAGGTGCTGGAGCGAGTCCAGAGAAGGGCAACAAAGGTGGTGAAGGGCCTGGAGCACAAGTCTGATGGGGAGCAGTTGAGGGAGCTGGGGATGTTTAGCCTGGCGAAGAGGAGGCTGAGGGGAGACCTGATCGCTCTCTGCAATGACCTGAAAGGAGGGGGTAACCAGGTGGAGGTCAGCCTCTTCTCCCAAATAATGAGCGATAGGACAAGAGGAAACGGCCTCAAGTTGTGCGAGGGGAGATTTAGATTGGATATTAGGAAAAATTTCTTCACTGAAAGGGTTGTCAGGCGCTGGAAGAGGCTGCCCAGGGAAGTGGTGGAGTCACCATTCCCGGAGGGATTTAAAAGGCGTGTAGATGTGGTGCTTAGGGATGTGGTTTGGTGGTGGACTTGGCAGTGCGAGGTTAACAGTTGGACTCGATGATCTTAAAGGTCTTTTCCAACCTAAACGATTCTACTCACCCACATGTGGCTGATGTTTCAATCCTCGCCAGATTCTATTTGGACGTTGCTGTTTCATAAGGCTGTTTGACTTGGGAAGGGGGGAAGTGGGGGTGTTTTCAGGTGAAATGACAGCGGGACGCTGACACGCAGCTCTGGTGTCCCATAGCCCATCCTGGAGACCAGGACAAATCTGCTTCCCCAGCCCCCAGCCAGGCTGGGAGCTTTGATAGGAATGAACTCTGAGAGTTTGGTCCACGTAAGACGGTGTAGATCACTGCTTTTAAAAAACTAGAGAATGTGGGAGGCATCTTATCTCACGGACTCATCTCCGCTTGCTGTAGTTCAGGTGGTGTTGGCCCTGGCGTTGCTGACAGTCTCAGGTGGACAGGGTATCCGGATGTGCCTTTTTACTTCACACAGGAAAGAAATTTTATCTGGTCCAATTAATAGATAGGATTTTTTTCCCTGACACACAGCATTGCAAACTATAATTTATTATCTGTCTCTGCATTATCACTTACCTAGATTTCCCCTGTCATTCAACTGCATATGTTTGGTGGCACACGTGCCCTCTCAGGCTCAGGCTCAGGTTTCTAACTTTAACTCCTGCCTTCCCTAAGTGGTATTTGAGGATCATCAGTAGTTTCTTCTTCTTCGTGTTTCAGAATCCATAATGAATTAAAATAATTAGTTCTTGAGATCATCTTTAAGTCCTTGATGGTGATGTTATTCAATTGATCAGCTTAACAGAGGCTGCTGGAGCTCCCTACATTATGAAGCCTCTCCTCAATCACTAATTTTGATCTGGGGTTCAAGTAAAATGCTACATAATGCTGTTCTGGCATCCCGTTTGTATACCAGCCACTGGAAATGTAATTTGGTTGTGTTTCACAAGGAAGGCTTAAACTGTGAGGATGCTTTAAAGAAATGCTCAGGTTTTCTAATGCTTTGAATAGGTTTTCAGTTGAACTTTGGGAAAGAAAAGATGGGGAGTGAGCCTTTGCAGCGATTAACTGGCCCCACCTGCCTCTCTAAGGAGCACCCTCCATGGTGACTTTGGAGGATGCTGTGCTCTCTATGCCTTTTCCAGCCGTGCAGGACATCTGGATACCGTATGTGAGACTTTCCGTTGGTGCCTGCAGGTGTTGAAGAATCTTAGCTGCAAATGTACTTGTCTGCAGTCTCTTGTATTAAGAGGCAAGATGTCTCTTGAAATAACTTCTGAAATTAAGATGCTGTAAGCTTTGGGTAGTTTAAGTGTTAGCATGGTCTGGCCACTTTGAAGGGGTGCCAGAGCCAAACCCTTTCCTGGTTGGTGTTTTAACACCAGTCCATAGACGCTGAGTATCTTAGAGGCCTAGGTTTTGGGCTGTCTTTGCACACTGACGTCTTCATGCGTTACCTTCTAGCAGAGACTGAATCTGTGGACGTGGTTGAGTTACTGTGAGATTAACTTAAGTGTTAACCATCAGCATCTCAGCTACTCCTCAGTCTTTGCCCATGCTTGCTTTTCCCCTGGAGTAAAAGTACATGAGCTTTTGTTCTTAGAGTAACAGACAGCGATAAGGTGCTGTAAATTGAATTTACACAATGGTGTAAATTGTGTTTATCTTGCTGTAACTTCTCTATGTACCCACACCCCTTGCAAGATTTCATACCTGGATGGATCCACCAGACTATACAGGGGACATGAAGGGAAAAGCCAGATATGATTCATGATACAGGACTTTTATCCTCAGATTTGGCTGATTTAACCGCTTCCCATCAGTTTACTTGGAGCAGCTAGCCTATTGCACAATGAGCCAAGCCAGCACTAGTTTCAGAACACGTGAGATCTAGGATACTTTGAATCAGGAACATGTATCTCAACTTCAGACAACATGCAGCAAGTCAAAGTTTGTCCTTCTGAATAGAAAAGTACTGTAACACATATATCTGAGAAAATGTACAAAAAAACAAATCACGCAACAGTTATAGCTAAACCTGGACACTCTCTTTGCCAGCTGAGAAAAATGCCTTTTCTGGGGAGCACTGCTAAGATGTTGGATGGCTACCTGTCTCATCTGCTGGGGGAAGGAAGGGACCTCTGTTGAAGGGGTGGCCAGTCCCCTCGAGAGTCAAACTGCATGCAGCTTTCTCTCGCCTCCGAGGATGGCTCAGAGACAATGTCCTCCCTAAGTCTGTGCTAGCCTTTGAAAACTTGTGTGGTCTCTTTTCTACCTCTTAAGCAGTTTAATTCATACTAGAATAACCCATTGCTACTCATTGCAACCATGTTTTATAATATATTATGTTACAGGCAAGAACTGATTTCAGGATCTGTTGGTTACCTCCTCGTGTCGGTATGTTGTTTGCTTGTCTAGAGAAATATGTGAAGCTCACCTTCCTAGGTGTGATCTATTTCTCTTATTTCTGTCTGAGGAAAATACCTTTCTTTTATCTGTATCTGGAACTGACTTGATTGGTTTCCGAATATCATACAGAGACATAATTTACTTGGACTGCGAAACGTAAGCCTTTAAAGTACACATACCAAGCACTTCAGGCAGTTACAGTGTCCTCGTTTCCTGGGAAGCAGGACTCTACTCATTAGGTGCAAGTCACCTAGACTGAAAAGCCACTGGTCATTCCCTCAGGTCATCAGCTTCACTCCGGCGGCTCCAATTACCTTAGCAGAATAGTATCACCCATAACAACCTAAGTAAATCAGGAAGTCACCGAACAAGGGAAGTAATTACAGCTTCTTTCAGTAGTGAAAAAGCAACCTGTTCTTTTACGACCCATCAAAACCATGTGTTTGCCTTTAGTGGTTAAAATAAAGGGTGTGCAATTTGGGAGTAATCCAGCTATGAAGTTTCCTTAGTAATTGGCAAGTCCTGAAAGGTTTTCATTTCTGCAATTTAGAGGTGGTGAGCATGAGATTAATTTAATTTTCTTTTCGATTAGCCTTTAAGGGACACTACAAAACCAAAGAATGACATTTTCAAATGGTGAACCCACATTTCACCCATTTGACATAAAGATTATTTTGTTAACTACCTTTAAATTTCATTTATGGTATGATTTAGTCGTGCTGTAAAGCAGAATGTCAGTCACTGTAGCTGTATCAAACATTTGGAATGCAAAAAATATTTACCACTTTCAGAAAAACGTCTAGCCTGTTACTCAACCCTAATGGCATTGTCACTTTACGCAACTCACTCTTGTTTTTCAGTCTTCATTTCAACACACCCATTCATTTGATTCGGATTCAACCGATTCTAGGGAAAAAACTATTTGTTTGCAGTAAGTCTACACGTGTTTTTATAAAGCACTTTTCAAATGTTCAGAGTACAGGCACATGTCATTGGTTTGTTGGAGAGCGCTGTAAATCTGAGCATGAACCATCTATTCTTTTTTGAAATAAAAGATCTGATCTCACGTGGTTCTTAGCACTGTGCTTAGACTGAGCATATGACTAATCTGGCTGAAATCAGACTCAAAATGCTTAAAATGATGTGCATCCCTGCCCCAGAGCCAAGGTACAGGACATTTAACGCTGGGGGAGTGGTTTTTGCCTAAATTACAGTTCATTCCCTATTTTTTCTGGAAGGCTCTTTAAAAAGAAGAATAACAAATATATTAGAATATTGCTCCTGACCTTTCGTAGGGAGAGTGTCTAAAGATTACATCTCAATTTTAATTTAAAAATTCAATAATTAGATCATTATGTTACATTGTTCTGCATTTATTCAGTATTTGTGTGTCAAATTTTCAGTGTACTTTATATCATATAATTTACTTGACAAAGGTGGCCTATTTGTTCTGTTAATGAACTCTCTACAAATCTCTGCCTGTTTCTCAGGTGTGTTCGTTGCTGATGAAGCAAACGGCCGTATCTTCAGAAGGCTGTGACCGAGCACTGAACCGTGGAGACATGATCCCGAGATGCGGCGGTTGGTGTTCCCGAGAATGCACTAAAACCTAAATAAGTGCCTCTGTGAGAGCTGGATCTGCGCCTTCCCGACAAATCTCAGTTCCCAATATGCCAAGACCTTCCTACTGCTGGAAAATTTGCGGTATGTTATGTATTTTTCAGTTGCCACTAAAATATTTTGAGTTTTGTCCTCTAAACTGGACACAAAGGTCTTCCTGAACTGAGAGCAAGGGCAGCATCTGCTTGGAGCAGCAATACTGGCTGCTAATAAAAATTTAGAGAGAAAAGGAAAATGATAGCACCCTTCGTTGCCGAAGTGTTTCCAAAGACTCTGCAATCCTCTCTGCTCCCCACACGCTCCTCTCTGCTGGGGCTTTCCCAGACCCGCTGTATGTTCACTGATTCATCCTCTCCATTGCCGAGACACCTAAATATTTCCAAAGGAAGGCAAGAAACCAGGTCAGCAGAGTGGAAGTAACCAAGGAAAAAAACACATATTCTTGTATTGGGAGAAAAGTCAGAAAAAAAAAAAATGAATACGGTAAAGTGGGATTTTAAAAAAAGAAAAAAAGAAAACATCCACAGAGTGGATTTGAAAACCGACGTCTGACAGCTGTAGTATATTCAGTGTCTAACATCCCAACGGCTCAATGAGAAAAGCAAAGCTGGTGGTACAGGCTCTGAAAATCCCACGTCCAAGCTACTTTGGGTTTACTCAACAGAGCTACTAAAGTATAGCTGTGCTCTAATTGCTTTTGTCCCGTAAACTATTGGGGAGCCGTCTAACTTGAGACACAAGCTAAAGTGCCATGGAAAAGATGTCAAAATATTCTTTGGTAGCAAGCAAGTGCTTGTCCTCCCTGTTGTGTGCTTGTGTGCTTGTCCCTCAGCCGCCACTCCAGCCCTGTGTCCCTAGACTGGTCTGCAGGAATTTCAGGGGAATATCTGGAGTTCTGCATAGACCAGCCTGACCAGCAGAAACCAGCTGAACTGATGATGGAGAATTTCCTTTTTTGTTGCCTCCCGTTAGCTCATACCTTTCACCCTTTCCCTGTTCCTTTCCAGATTTTGTTTTTCAAAGTAGCTGCCTGCACAGCTGGTAGTATGTCGCCTGCACGCTCACAGTGGTGGGTTCTTGATCTCAAAATGTGGGCGTTTCAGGCCAAAAACGTTTCAGACCAAAAACGTTTCAGACCTAACTCCATCAGCAATTATTGGCTCCTTCAGGACCGTGTTACAGCCTGCACCAAGTACCCACAAACGTAGCTAGCTGATCCTGCTACCAGCATCCCGTCTAACTCAGGCGATCGCAGCCACAGCAAACAAACTGCACACAGATTGATTTCACTCTCATTTTTGCAGCTCAAGCCAACTGGGAATGTAAACCACACTGACCAAGGAAAGTTGGGGAAATTGCCAGTGAATGCAGAAAAAAAGTAAAGGAAGGAAGATGTGGAAAGCAGGAGGTAAGAAAATGAACGCTGTTTATTTAATACTCAGCATGTTGATTTGGGTCAGGCCTCGCAAAGTGGTCAAATGTCTATGGAAGTGACCTTCCCTTTGGTAGAGAATAAGATCTCGGATCAATCCTTCGGTCTCTGGGTGCGGATTGGCTGAATTAATTGTTTGGCAGAGACACCAGATGGGTACAAAAGTTAAAACTCACCTATCAGTGCCATTTGGGGGGGTTGGTTCAACCCACTGTAGGGTATGGTGCCAGTGAGGAAATCGCGATTCATGTCTAGATTCAGATGTGGAAGGAAAATACAAATATCCAAAATGCCTTTCCCCCAGATTTTAAGAGCGTTCAGACCCAAGGGCTGGTTTTGACTCTATGAAGGTAAACTTAGTCCTCTAGAGGGCATGGTTACACTGATTATATATTTAATAATTAACTAGTATTACCTTGGCTGTCTCGTCACTTTTACTGGTGTAAATCAGGAGTCAATGAACTGACACAGGTAGAGTTTCATTGTCTTTAAACCTTGTTATAAGATTTTCTATATAATCTCTCTTCTTGAGGACGCTGATCCTGTACAGGCCAGAAGGTTTGGGTTTGATCATTGGGGAAGCTTTCCAAGAGGTAGCTGTAATTCTTGCCTTGCTACTGAAATCCAGTGTGAAAATCAGTGGATCAATTTTTCACATCTATTTATGCTCCTGCTTTGGTTAATCCCGGCATCCCTTGGTAGCAGCCTGGGCTGGGTCGTCTGAATAGTAGCACAATATGGGGTCAGTGTCCATCTTTCTCAGAAAGCATGGCAGCTCCAGGCACTAGATGGCAATTATTTGTGTTTGGGCAATCTGGTGGTTGAACTTACTCAGCCAAATTTCAAAGTTAACAAAATTATGCAGTTGTAAATATGGCCGCCATCTGTCTTCCGGCACGCGTTTCCCTGGTGTGCAAACAGAGCGGAGGTTTGAATCTGGGACCTCGTAGTGCAAAGGAAGATGCTGCACGAGCTGATCCAAAAATCCACCTCCTCCACTGAGGCAGCACAAACTGTGCAAAGCCCTTTTAATCTGGAAGTCACGTCTTTGTAGAGTTTACACAAGGTTCGCTTGTCTGTAATGAAACACCTGCATTTTATTCAGTTTTACAATATTTAAATCCCCTTATAAAATAAACGGCTACTTGCTGGAACGTTACCCATGCTGTATATCCAGGATCTGATGAATTTAAAAGCTATTTTCTGAGATGCATTGGAGAAAGAGAAGGACTGGAGACAGCCATCAGCTAGTGTTACAAATAGAGAAGTATCACTCTATTTTTTGTGGCTTCCTTCAGCTTCTGAGTGCATTCCACATGCATAGCATCTTAAAATTTTTTTCTTGGGTCGTTCATAGTGCCAAACCAACACCTAGGAACTGAGAAGTGCTTTAATCTGCACTAATTTGTTATCATCACTGAGTTGTGCCACACAATATCCCTTTACTTCTCTTCTTTAGTTACATTTGGAAGTCATCCTCAGCCATCACATCCTCCTTGTTCTGGACCATGATGGTTATGGTCTTACATTTTCTCAGCTTGCTCACAAAAAACCAAAATCCATGTTGCGTTTTTTTGAGTGCTTTTTCATGGCTGAGGAAGTGATGTTCTCAGCTGGTTTAAAAGATATATACTGACCTGTGGGTGAACCAGATTCCTTGGGTTGAATCTATGCTTCCCGTTTCAACATGGAGCTTGCGAGGGCTGGGCTGCCCTTCCCTTGGGCTGACCCTGCTCACAAACATTGGCCAAAGCCGACATGGTTTGTTGCCTCACACAACTTTGTCGCTAGTGAGTTTGCAGGAAGAATACAGTCTAGAAGAGAGTCTAGTCCCAGAAATTTGATGCTGACCTAATGATCTGACTTTCCTCTGAAAATGGATTAAGGTGCCCTGAGTGGTGTCGTAGATCTCTCTTTTATTGCCAAAAAGTCATACACTCTAGGCCAGGTTTGTGAAATGGGCAGAATAACAATCGTTCCAGCAAAATTCAGGCTGGATTTTTATGCACAAGAAAACACCTCTTCATAGCTTAGTTTCTAATAAAGATTAGAATTTACTGGATGCATCCAGTGAAACTTTTATTCTCTGATTTAGGATGCGAGCCAGGCAAAACTCTTCTTCAAAACAGAAAAAATTATGTAATTTTCTCTTCTCCCTTTTGTCTTCATTTTCAGCTAGTACTTGGATTTAATGGCAGCAAGGATTTCCTGCGAGAACTAAGCTAGAGCAAATCTTCAGTTGATTTCTTTGTGCTCAGCCGGCTCGTCTCTCTGTATCCACTTGCTGTGTCTGATCTTACTTCAGAAGTTTTTGGGGACAGATGTGTTCTGTGTTTCAATCAGCAGGTCCCTGGCCTTAGACACCTCAACTCTGTTACAGTATCAGCATTAAAAATAACAATAGAAACTAGTTATGCCAAGCAAGTTCTGAAGCTGCAGTTACATGGCCAGAGGTACTCCGATTAGCTCATTTACAGCTGATCCAGATACCTCGGCATTATGCTGTAGTCTGCGGTGTAGACGTCTCTTGACGCTGCTGTGGGCTGGAGGTACTTCCATAATTTTTTGCAGCATAAACGGAAATGTAGCATGAGGGCCATTCGAGAGGAAGGAGGGGGTTGGAACAGGGTCGTGTTGGCTTCAACGCTGGACATGCCGTCTCAGATCGTTGTTACTGCAACCATTTCATTCTAATTCATGCATATCAACCATTTTTAGGTCTTTTCAGCATTTCACTCTTGCCATCATGCTGAAGAAGGCTTTGGCCACACTTCATTATGCTTGGCTGGTGTCAGCGAAGGAGTGAGTGACACTGTTATCCAAGTCTATCTCTCCACCGCAACGCAGACAGCCAAGCGCGTTTGGCCCCGGTGGATATTACTCAGCAGATCTTTGTCAGGCTTGTTCAAACAAGATACGTTACCATTGACCTACCAGCTAAAAGTTCATGCCTCTGACTCCAGGATACTTCTTGTCTTGATGTCATTTGTTCATTGAAATAATTAGTTATTGTAAGATTATCACATTAAGAGGGATTTTTGTTTGTTTGTTTTAAGAAGAATGGCATTCTTCTTGCTATCAGATGCTGGGTAGGTAGTTTATTCTTTTGCTGTCTATTCCAGTGTGGGTTTGGGTTCATGAAAATGAGAGACTCTAAGCCTTGAACAGAGCCAATTGCTTTACAAACCTCCCCAAGCCTTTGCCAATTTAATTCATTGCCCGCTAATGCAGCTCAGGCTTCTTTTAAGTGAAGGGTGCCAGTCATGCAGAATTATACAGTGGTTTTGAACAAAGCCAACTCACCTGTTTGCTGGAGACTTGAATCAGACCACCAAACGCATTGAAATGAGCCAAACCCACAGAGTCCAGAGCCAAATCTGACTTCAGGCTTTCACAATCTGATTCTGATGGACTCTATGGCTTCTTTACTTAAAACGCCATGAGGAGATCAAAGAATAACTTCAGATTAGACCTCTGAGGCACGACAGAACTTCCAGTCCTGGTTCAGAGCCACCACGGAGTATGACCTAACCAACTTTTCACTCTCTAGACAAACAAATTTACCGATTTTGTTCTGATCCACTTTTGATGACTTCTGGGCTTTTACTTTTCATTTCCTCAGTTCCCAGGTCCATACAAGATCCTAGATCGTTTCAGGCATTGCACATCAAAACTGACGGTGGTCCATCTTATTTTCACAATGGTTTCTTTACAGGTAGAGCAGCATGCCTTTTGGATGTGACATCTGAAATAGCTCATTTTCTTCATATTTCTTGACTGAATTCGGAGGAACTGGCTGTGCTGGGACTGAAGGAGGAAGGTTAAATTTCATCAAGCGTTTTTTCAAAGAAAATTTAAGAACTAGCATTTGCTATAGGGGCTGATAAGCAGGCCTGTGCATCTCTTTTGCACCCTCTGGATCTCAGGTTCAGATCTCACAGAACAAAACTCTTCATCTTGCCAAGACAGAGGCATTACATAGTGTCCAGTCTACTGCATTAAAATATTTCAAGGGGACATCTTGAAAGTCAAGGTCCTGTCATCTTTGTAGAAATACCATAAGAGAACACAGAGCTTTTCACAAGGGAGTTTGTCGTAAAGTCTGCAGTCTATATGTTTCTGTGATCCATCCAAAAGTATTGGCAACCAGACACCTAGCGTAGCATTGAGGGGTGGTAGCCATCCTGTAAGAAATTAATTTCCAAAGTGGAATGTGACTTCCTCAAGCCCAGGAGCTCTGCAGAGGGGTGCACATGGATGTTCCCTGGGAACGGAGGTGAGGCGTGTGGCTATAGGTCTGTGGAACTGTAACATTTCTGAGTTGAAATTACTATGACTATATTTTCAAATTTCCTTTCAAATTCCTAATTACCAACAGCCAAACCAAACTAGCTTGAAGCCTTAAGTCTCTCTGTCCATCCACAGCCTAACAGCATTGCCAAGCGGTATTCTGTTACACTACTTTGTACAAATTATTTTCTATTCCTTCAATATATTTCTAGTTTTATTTAAAACTTTTCCTTTTGATTCTGTTTTTGCTTCTTTCTCCTTCAGTGACTTTACCTCTGTGGAGTCCCTTGCCATCACAGATCAAGGGCTAATTTTTTCAGGTCAGTTTGTGGGAATTTAGGTAAATAAGTGGGTATTCCCATAAATCATGTATTTTCAGAGGTCAGTGAAAGTGCATATATTTCCATTGCCTCTGGAGAGATTTTTAGCCTTAGCTTCTTGATAAATCAAATAAATTTCCTTTTGCTGACAAAAGTGAGAATAGCACTGTTTGTCGACTCATTGCGTGCGCATTTTGCGAGGGACTTTGAGAACGTGGCTGTCTTAATTGCATGCCCCGAAGAGTCCATCCTGAATACCTTGACTTCACCAAATTCCCACCTACTTCAGTGGCAGCTTGAGGTATGGAAGGAAAGCAACAGCGAACACCAGCGTGAAGGAAGTTAGCGGAGATGGAGCACACTCAGCATCTGCCTCAGCAGGAGGTTTGGGTCCCAGGATGGGTTCTTCTCTGCTGCTCCAGTTCCCCAGTGCTTCCACAGGCAGATGTGTGCCCAGTCTCCTTCAACTCGAACGCATGCACATGGGCACCACTCCCCTCTCAACCTCTCCCCACTTAGAAACACAACTGACTTTCATGAGAGGAGAAACTATTTTTGCATGAAATGGAAAGGACCTGAGTGCAGAATAAGGACAGAGAGCATGAAGCAAGGCATGCTGTCTCCAAAAGGAGTAAAAAAAAATACAGATGTAGAAACAGGTGTGCAGGATATGTCTTTCCCACCTTATATCCCTGTCCAAGCTAATCCACATTTGAGGACACAAAATACTGTAAGCATTCCTCCTTCTCCCAATACAACTGCATTCATTCTTCCATCCCACAGCTTTCAGCACCAGGCATATTCCATCCACACAGAGCATAGCTTGCATACCTCCTCGACCACAAACACACATCCTACTCATAGTCTTCCATGCTTGCAAGTGCAGAGCGAGTGGAGAATATTATACTTCACTTATATATTGGCTGTTGCTCCAAGGTATGTGTGTCAAGCAGGAGATCCTCTTCATCTTTGCATGGTCTTCTCAGTCGCAGAAGTCCAGAGTGTACTGAATTGCTTCTTCTTCTTTAAAAATAATCTGTGAAGTCAAGGGAGAAACTGTGATTAGACACTTGTTTCAGTTACATAAAAATGAGTATCACATTCAGGTGGAAAAAAACCTGTCTGATCACATGTAGCTGTGGCCCACAAGCGACTGTACTTACTGAATTAAGAGTTCTTCTGAGACAAAAGGCAAGTCACGCTGTTCGCTGTAGACCATCTGATATGTCTGGGCTCCTACTCCTGATCAGAGTGTTTTGAATGCAAGTGCTGAACAATTCAAACTAATAATAGTAAGGCACAACTATGATTTGGTTTTTTGCTCGGTTTCTGGCAGACAAACACTCAGGTGTGTATTGCAGCATAAATATATATGGTTAATTCTTTGTGGTCTCAAGATATTGCAAAGTAGTTATCAAAAGGACATGCCAGGTAAGGAACTGTAGCCTTCACAGTGTTGAGAGAGGTAGAAGGCTCACTAGAGCCCTGGGACTATCCCTTGCTTATCATGGTACCGTTAGTATCTGGACTAAAGTCCCCAGGAAGAGGCTCTGAGATGGCTGATGCCTCTTCTGATACCATACCTCTCCACTGCAATGGCAATGTTGCCTCTGACCTTCAAAATGTCCAAGGCTCTTCTTGCTTGCTTGCTCCTGGCTGCAGCACCAGTAGGATTTTGTGGCATTTATGGCTATAGTATATCCCAGAAAAGCCATTTGGGGGCCCAGGCCCTATGGGAATGTTGTCTGCCAGTTGTACCAGGACTTTTTGCTTGTTTATAGGACGCAGCATTTGCTGTCAGCCGCTTTCAGTTCCTTTCTAACCAAGCAAATGAGGAGGAGGGCCAACATTTTACCTGTTGCCTCAGGCTTTTTTACCTCTCTCTGCCCATCCAGGCAGCCTTTCTTTAGCTCACACCTGAGGATCTGCATAGGTGTCAGATTATTTTAAGTAACATTGCTGATGTAATGATGAGGTGAAAAATAAATTCAGGAAATGTAGATTTAAAGGTTACAAACTAATGGAAAGTCAGGGAATCAGAAAATTGCAGTGATGGTACGAAGCCTTAAATGTCTGCAAGTCTGGAGCTACTCAAATTCAGCCTTGAGTCCCCTTGTTCTGCACTGAGAGATGAGACATTTGTACCTTGTTGGATGGGATAGTGAAGAAAATGACTTCTCTAATTCTGAGTCACATTTCTGCAATTCTGTATGATATAACAGAAGCCACTTGACAAAGGGATGGGAGAGTTCTGCTGCAGTCCCACACCTCCATTGTGCTTCGTCTCCAAGAGGCTCATCTGCAACTCTCCACTTCAGTCTTCACCGGGTCTGAGGGGGTACAAAGTAAAAAGGAGGAAAAAGAATTCACTTGGTGTCTGTAGAAATACTGCTCTTGAGTTTGCCCCAGCTGCCAGATGTGGAAGTGTCTGGCAGTGGCAGAAGGGCTGCAAGTTTTGGACTTCAGCAGGTTTTTAATTCTCATTGACTGATATTTTGCGGGAAGCTCTGAAGCGGTTCACACATCGTCCAAACCTGCTCGCCCATTCTCTTGGCATCCAGCACAGCTGCTGAGGGGTCTAAAGCTGGGCTGGAAATCTGCAGCCAGAGAGTCTCACCATTAATTCTACCATTTCACCCTGCAGATCTGACCTCTTTAAGAGTGATTTGATGTTTCTTTAAGCAACACCCCGTCTCTATGAAGAAATGCCAACAGAGGAGAAGTTTCAAGCTTGCTATTTTTATTTAAGCTGTTGGAACAGTATGGACATAATGTAAGTAAGTGGCTCAGCCAACAGGGTGTCTGTCACTCAGTGACTCAGTCTTCAGATCAGACAGATGCAAGCCCATATAAACAGGTTCAGCCCAAAAGTCATGATAATAAATAATTTATTTTCATACATTTCAAAACACCAGATACAGTAAAGCGAGTGTTTTCTTTGGAAGCAGACATTACTGGTCGGCTGTATTTGCTTCCCGCACCAGCAATAACATGTTCTGAATGAGTGGAGGGAGACTCCAACCACCATTCTGCCAGAGCCTACTTGGTTCTTGGTTGAAGGCTGCTGAGTCTTAGGAAATCACTCTGAAATAAATTAGTGCAGTGTTTCGAGGTACGTGGCATCGTCAGGTTTGTACTCCATCACTCAGAGGACTAGAGAGATTGAGTCAGTCAGGTGGGCGTCTGGAGAAAGCTGACTTTTAAGGTGTTTTTCTCATCATTGTGAGATTGCTGTGTCACACACAGCAAATGGAAAATGTCTCGGGGCATTTGAAGATCATTTTAGGTCATGTGAACTGCCACGTAAAAGTGGGAAAAGAAATATGTGGCAAAACACTCAGTTGAGACACAAAAACATGAAAGCTTGACAGGGAATACTCTTACAGACACTGTCCTTCATCCGGAGTCCTCTGTTGGATCCAGGTGCCACTGTTCTTGGAAAAGAGTTGAGAGAGACTAACCAGGGGTCACCCTAAAATACTATTGCCTATAGTTTGGAAGTGTGGTGCTTTGAGATCTTTTCTGTGCTATCAGAGGATACCTAGAGATACCTAAACAGATCGCACAGTGATATGCAAGAAGACCTCTTACCCAGGGCTGCTTTGGGCAGATCCATGGCACAAGCCCTGTCTTCCCTGGGACCCTGCTCTCTAACCTGGCATGGAAGGTGTAGGCTGTGGCGTTCAGGCTTGGGACTGCCTTGAGGAATGTGTCAGAAGGCAAATCCTTGAGCAAAGATGAGACTTGTCCCCAGTCGTCTCGTGAAGCAAGGCTGGCGGGATGGAAGAACTGCAATACTCAAGATGAGGAGGACAGCAGCTTGCTCCAAGGAGCCTGTGGGAGCTCCAAGAGCAGTCAGGTACGCTGCAGGGCCAAACAGGTTGAGAAGAGCCTGGCCGAATCTACAGACGCAGGAGTTTGATGTGAAAAGAGCAGACTGATCTGTGATGGTTTAGGGTTCATATCAGGTGGTCATGCGGTGTTTGAGATCCTCAGTGATCTGACTCAAACGTTTTAATATCTTACTTGTTCATAGTCTCGCTGCCTGCACGCTAGGTAAAATCCAATATAGGCACACAAATATGTACACAAAGATGCAGATAAGGTTTCCAAATCTTTCAAATGCTCTGTGTAAGTTGTATTTAGAGCAGAACTCATCAGTAAGCTGGATATGATCTTGCTAGGAGAAGGGAAGAATAAAGCATGCAGTATCATAAGCGGCATCTTCCAAGATACGTGTTCTCTCAGTCTTCTTACCCATGCGCCTAACTTTGAGGATGAACAGCATGAACTGTCATGCAAATCTTTAGCCAAGATCTCTGTTTAATGTGGTCATTTAGGAAGACTTACAAGTAGGTATTTATTTTTAATATCCTCTAGCATGTATTGCATTTGCCTGATCAAGGCGAAAATACAAACTGCTTTTCTCGCTTAGCTCCCAGGGTAGCTTGGCAGATGCCTGTTGCATCTTTCGATGTAAACCTGGGGTCATGCACACCCTTATTTGCAGCAGCCCTGTTCACATATTTGCATTTATAAATTGAGATGTTGATCTGTCTCCATTTACAGATCAAATGCAGGAAGTTTACTAGTAAGAAGTGAAAAGCTTTTTGTAGCTGCTTACTCTACAAACTCAGAGTGGGCTCTGCAAGTCAAAGCTGCTCATGCGTTTATTAGTAGTAGCAATAAAGGTCCGTCAGGTTGATAAGCACAGAGGTGACTTGTCTTCCCTGTATAGTCTGCAATTATTTCTGAAAGTAACCTTGTAGAGCTGATGGGTAAGAAGGAGAGCTTTTTAATAGTCATCACTCCCTCGGGTACAACTACACTTCCAACACCTGCAATGGCCAGTGAGCACCTCTGCCAACTAAAACACCTCTCTTCAGAAGAATAACTAATACTTTAGAATAACTATTAGAATAACTAATGCTTCTTTGAAAAGTAAAAGATTAGGTTCATATGTCCTAGAATAAAGCACCCAAAGCGATTATGTTTGAGGCTTTTGGAAGAGGTGGAAGGGAAGAGAATGTGGAGCAGATTGCTTTCACTTAAGGTCCTTCATCAACGGAATGGGAGGGCACTTCCAGGTTGGGGCACTGAAAAATAAATAGCAATGCAGTTACAATACTGACAAATACTCTTACAGGTCAAGCTCTCGGGCTGGAGGCTCCAAGCTATCAAATACTTTGTCAGTCTCAGCAAGCTGGTAAATAAAGAAAAGGTTCTTCCACATAAATCTTTGGAGCTGATCCTCACAAAGAGTGCTTTCAGCCCGAGCTCCTGCTTCAATACTCTACGGCTGGGGGAGAGCACAGTGAGTCTTATTTACGCCTCCAGCAGCAGTTTATGACAGGCACCATCTCATCTCAAGGGTCTGACATATACATGCATCGTTGTCCAATTCGCACATTCTTGCATCTAAAAGCTTTAATAAGCTCTTCATTTGATTTCTTAATGTTTTTCACAGAAAGTGAACGTTTTTCCTGGCAGAGCAGAGACTGTGAGCTCTTTTATCTGCACCCCATAAAGGGCTGGGATGTCTCTTTGAGCTTGGCCAATGATTTGAAAGTAATCCAGATTTTGTTTTTCCTGCAGGTTTAAATGAAAAGTGAATGTTTTAAGTGGAGGAGTAAGAGGTACATTGAATCTGGAAATATGTCCACAGCAGTGGCAGAGCTGTGGAAAATTTCAAGGAGTTATTAAAATCTTTAAAACTCAATTGTTTAGAAATTGGGCATATAGCTTAAAAATGAAGTTTTGGCAAAGCTGGGCGAGTTACCCTTCCCATCACATATTACATTGAACCTCTGCCATATGTCCAGTCTTAGCTGGCCAGGAAAGTCCCCAGGAGTGTCCCCTGGTTGCCTCAAAACCCACGGAATGAGCCCAACATTTCCTGCCATTGCTCATCAGCGCTTGAAGACGACTTGGTGCTTGATTCTAAATCACTGGAAGCAAAGGTGAACTTCTGCCATTTACATCGTTTCGGAGTAGGTCTGAGTGGACCTTTCCCTCCCCTGGAAAGGGAGGCCACTGAAGAAGATGATCTTTCTCAGCCATGATACTGCAAGTATCCTAAGCTAAGCAGCTTTGAGTATCTTAAGGCTGAGCTGCTTCTCTCACGCTGGAGGAACAGAGGAACATCTGGTCTTAGCTACTGTTTTTCAACTGGATCATCTTGTGCCTCGCTAAAATGAATGAGAAACACATGCAAGCTATATTTTCAAAAAGTTGTATTTCATTGATGCAACTAAAGTAGTGATTTTCACATGCAATTAGATACACAGATGTAGACAAGCAACAATTTACACACACTCTACATTTCCAACGAGGCCCTACGTACATTCCCATATGCTTTACACATGCGAAATACGCGCATGGTGAGGAGGCATGGGAAAGTATTTACATGTGCAATTGTATCTTCCCACAGCAATGCCTGGGAATTAGAAAGGACTAACTTGGGCAATATTTTGGATGTAAAATCTGATGACACTTTCAATTCTGTTCTGCAGGCCCCGCTGTAAATAATGCTAATTATTAATTACGATCTGCCTACAACAGCACTTCCCCAGGCACTTTGCAGACAGGCCAAAGACAAGGAGGTCAAATCACCCTCATCTTACTCTGTTTTCAAGAAGCGTTTTGGAATAGATATCAGTGTCCAAAGCCCTTTAGAAACAGGCTGTACGCAGATGTCTCCGAAACATTGATGAAGAGCGAAAAGCTGAAGAGCCACATAGTACAACCAAACCAAAATGTTCAGGAGATACAGGTCAAGATGGTAAAAAACGTAAGATTTTTTTTAAATGTTCTTTTTAAACGATATCACACCTTGAGTCCTTTTGGAAAAACTACGGGAATGTTTTCTTTACAAAAAGGTAAAAATTGAAGTACCATTTTCCAAAAAGTGCTGCTTCCTAGGAAGCAGAGTGAGACTTCGGGAGAAGGTGAGTGGCTGGGGACTTGGCTTGGCCCTTAGCAGTGGGTGCTCTCCTGCAAGGCCCCTTGTGGGCTATGTGCAGGCTCCCTGAGTCTTAGGTCTCCAGATGATGGGATGGCAATATTAACCTTCTCTTCCTTCAGTGTGTGTGAAGATAAAGACAGGGTGTGGTGGGGTGAAGACTGTGTAGGGATTGATAATGTGGCGATAGGAGCAATTGATGGGAAAATGCACTCCTAAGAAAATGTCTTTTGTCTTTTTATTGCGAAAATAATTTTCTCTTTCAAAAACAAATTGGTCTGTGGTCTGAGCTAGGACAGATTTGTAAGAACCGCTGAAAAAACCCTAAACGCTAATGACATTAAAATGCTTTATTTTTTTCCAAAGAGCGCACTGTGTGCTAATCATGAATGTCTAGCTACCATGGAGCCAGTACAGTGAACTTGTCCGTTCTACCGTAAGTCTTCAGTATTGAGTGGGATGAGTTGTGGCTCACTGTGATGATACCGTGTGGTGTCTCGACCTGTGTAGAGCTCTACAGAGCTGTGACTCTCCAGTGGTTGTTAAAATGTGCTGTTAGGATGCCCAGGCATGCACAGTGTCAGCCATGCCAGGAGATAGCAGCGAGGACCTTGGAGGGTAAGGTTGTGGACAGCAGTAAGAGCTAACGATTACCTTCTCAAAGCTGGGAGAAGGAAGTGCCTTGGGATGGCCTGAAGAGAGGTCTTGGACAAGAGCTGGCAAAAAGCCGTAGGAGAGGTCAGGGATGGGTGAAGGCAACTTCTGGGGGAGAGGGGTGGGCAGGCAGGGGCTGGAGGACAAACAGGAGGTGAGGGCAGTGTCAGCGAGGCTGGGGGATGGAAGGTCCTGAGTCACAGCCACATGAGTTTCCAACAACTGAATGCTTAGATGTGCAAGTCCTTACACCCAAAATTACCTGCTTGAATCCTGATGGAGAGCTTGCTCTGCTCGTTTTTCAAAACAGATCATTTATGTGACCCCTTCAGTCCTTGTTTCTATTAACAGACCAAACAAGTTCTAAGTGCCAACATACTGAAGAAGTGGAAAAGTTAGTTTATTGAAGGGAAAAAAGGGGAAGGAAAAGAAAAACAAAACCCAAGTTATTTCCACAATGTTTGCATTCCCATGTCTTAACCACAGTATTCCCAGCACGCAGATTTTTACGGTGCATCTGAAAACCAACCACAATGCAAAAGAAACTTCAAAGTTTTGAAGGCAAGCAAAGCTTAGAGGGAGACATGAGGAGGGAAGTCGGGCAGCAAGGAGCAGAGTATGGGAGCGGGGCTGGGCTTTGCTGCCTGCCTCGCACCCCAGTCCCCTCCAGTCCCAGCCAGGACCTCTCTCTGCAGCTGATGCAGGAAGGCAGCACACATTAAGGACGGGGAGATCTGTAGAACTTAGTTATTTAAGGGGTTTTAGTTCCCTTTTAGCAGGTTGAAATAGCAAGGCTTGACTAAAATATGGGTAAGTGCAGCTCCGTTGTCCCTCTAGTGAAAATAAAGTGAGTCCTGTTGCTGTGGATGATTCACAGGTGGAGGTCAGGGACTGGAAGGTGTCCTGGGCTGTACCTGGTGGTGGGTCGTAGCTGGAGAGAGGTGAGCAGAGGTACTGGTGGTACTCCGTAGGATGTGCAAGTGTGGAACAGTGAGGCAACGAATTCTAAGAGTTATCTCTGCAGCGAGTCCCTCCTTGAATAAAACCAATACTGTTATATATATTAAATACCTGATAGCCCATGTTCAAAGAGTCTGGAGCCAAGAAAATGGGTTGGGATTAGGAAACGTAATACTAATTAGCAGATACTTGCAAAAGACCTCTAGCCCGTTTGGCTCCTCGCAGGCTGCACTGGCTGGCTGCGGGTAAATTCAGAGAAGTGTCCGCAGCAGCAGAGAACCCGGCTGGTCTGCCCGGGAGCTACTCGTCTAGCTCGGTGTTGTGCCAAAAGGTAGCCAAGTTGCAATGAAGTATTTTCTAAGCAACTCTTATTTGTATTCAGGAGTTGAGACTTTCTGGGAAGAATTCCCAAATTAAATGGAAAACTAATTCCTTTAAGCCACCTAAGCATGTCTGACATGGCAACTGATGAGGTGGCTACCTGGAGCCATCACTGCCCGTCCTCGCTGCTCAGTGTGCTCAGCTCAGCGGCTCCTCTTTGTAAAATGCCTGGGGTTACTGTGTGCCTCTCAAACCTCTGCCTGAGCCACGGACCAGAGAGAGACTCTCAGCTGGCTGGAAACAGCATAGTTTTATCAAAACCAGTCAAGAGGTAGCAGGGTGCATCAACTGTGCGTCTGGGCCGCTGTGTTTTGTTGAGTTTTTCTGTGGCTTTTTTTATTGCATTACACAGGTTTTCACTTTGGTGTTCAAATGCCTCTCCCTCGTGGTTTTGGATCTAACAGCAGGCGTTGCTGTGGAGAGCAGAGTATCAATGCGAGCACTCTGCACCATAGTCTGACACTGAATCAATATGATTTTTGCTACATTACTGTCAGCCTGGCTTCAGTAAAGATTACAGATCTGGTGCCTGAGACATTGTATGTCTCCAGTGTGGGAGACAGTCATTGCCGAAAAGGCAGTCAAAACTGTGACCTCAATTTAAGGGAAGAGAACAGAGCCCTAGAAATACCTGCAGTTTTCAAGAAAGCATGTCTCCTGCAATTGCGGCTAGCTCAGATGTTCTCTGGGCATTGAATTGATGTAACCAGGCTTTCGGAAGA
>NW_009632038.1:20689-46998 GCF_000690535.1 Cariama cristata
CAAACCTCCCAGATTTTAGTTTTTCTGCTGTAACCAGGGGGAATTTCACAGGTCCATCCTTTCCGCCAGCATTGCTGTGTCCCTATTAGCGCTGACACTGCATTGCGTCTGTAGGACATCTGGATGTCAGGTGGCCTGCTGAAAGCCAGAGGGGGACTTTGACTGTATTTTGGGATGCGTAGAGTGCCCAGGAGCTTGGCTTATACATTTCCCCGGTAAATAAGTCACAGCATGCACGCATTGAACAGTAGAGTGCATGCACCACAAGGCTAGTGCATCTCGAATATTACCAACTATAAGTCTTATGTGCTAGACAGCAGATTTGCAGTTTGCACTCACGTTGCCATCCCAGGCACGTGTGGCTAACTGCACACATGCTTTGGGACTGCTGATCCCGATTCCCTCTGGGATTCCTTGTTAAGAAATACAGCACGTCTGACCTCCCGTTTCACATCTTATGATGCCGCGAAGCACCACGGCTCTGCAGCTTCCCATTTGGGTGAGGGTGGTCCTGCCTCTGCCCTTGTTCCTGCTGGGCAGCAGTGTTTGAAGGTAATTGGTGTGATAGCCAGTACCAGCTTATATCCCTGCAGCCTGTTTTCCACCACAGCATCCTCTCCAGGCACATGGTGATAGCAGTAGTCACTGAGCTAAGGAAGTGTTGACCCCGACAACACCCCAAGCAGATGCCAGGAGCCATTTCCCAGGCAGTGAGTCCGTCCCGTGTGATGGAGCTCCTTTGCTCTCCAAGGGTTTTGTCAACACCTCAGTGTTATTAAAATGTTGGTTTTAAAGTCCATTTCCTTTTCTTTTCTTTGTAGTTTATAGGGTGTTGCTGAAGACCTTCTCCCAGGCTAAAATGAGGATCAGTTCCAGGTTTGCAGTCATATCAACAGTAGGTTCGTGATTTATTTCTAATGTGCCTGTGTAATTACCCGTACCCCACGCACACCCCCCATTCACACTGAGTTTCCCTGTAGCTAATGAGTCTTCCCAGAGAGGAGGAGGACTGGTTGCTTCACTAAACTCCTGTGCAAATGAATGAGCTTCTAAAATGAATCCAGCCTCTGTAAAGACAGTGCGTCCCAAAAGCTGTCAGGCCTTGTTGTAAATGTAAATGGCTCAGCTTTCTTAAACTGAACATTTCTGCCAAGTTTTGCCGACAGCATCATGTTGATGTTCTTTTTTTCCACTATTTCTGTTTTGGTCAAAGTGTTGATGGATTTGTTTTGCCATTATAGCTTCTGTCATCTACACCACCAGCGTGGTGCCTACACAAGGCAGGGTTTGGCCAGTGGCACAGAGCTTACAGCCCCAAAGGATACTCTTAAATATTTGGATATCTGAATCCAACACGTGCTGATACTGGGAAATGTTTGGAGCAGTGGTTATGTTTCAAAATTATGAAATGCTGCCTTTGGTACCAAGTTGAAGTTAAGTATTTTTGACACGCAATGATGGGATGAGCTTTGTCAACCTAGAAAGAGGTTTGGATATCTTTCTGGGATTACATTTTTGCACCAGCTGCATGAATCTGGGTGTATGTGTACGTTACAGAGAGGAGATGCAAAGCAGTGCTTGTCGGGGTACCTGGAGGAGGTGTGAGGGACCGTTTTGTAGCCCGTCGGAGCAGCCAGCTGGTCACCAGCCCCATTGGTACGAGGTAGCCCAGCGTGGGGTTGGAAGCCAAATCTGGTGAGTGGATGGTGCCAGCTGCTGACGTGGGTGCTGGCCGGGGGCTAGCCTGCGTGCAGAGCAGCTCAGGGCAGCCTTTGAACTCTGTCTGAAGCAAGCTGTGCGTTGGCCCCCAACGTAAATGAGCGCAGCCTGGAGACTGTTATAAATTACAAGGCTGCTCTAGCCCCAGAGGCAGGCACACATCTGGCCAGGCTCCCATCGGGGGAGCAGTGCTGGAGGTATTAGTTTGGCTCTGTCTCGCAGTCGGACTTCCCTTCGCTGGGGTGATCTTCTCATGGCTGCTTATACCGGGGTTGGGCTGTCGGAGCCGGGGAGTCATTTCCATCTTTGCTTTTCTGGAAATATTAATCCTGATGTAAAGTGTTGTCAGCCTCCGTGCCTGACCTCTTGCCTGTGATCGGCCCACTGGCCAACCTGCCCTTGGTGGGACCACCCGACTCTCCCCACCACCAGCACCTCTCTTCTGGATTCTTTGGTAAGGACCTGACCCAATGCTGGGTTGTTTTCTGCCTGGGGTGTGGATCAGAATCAGCAAAAACATGTTCAGCTGAGCTCCAGGTGCAATTTGAGTTCAGACACCCACTGCTGATGTTGTCCAACCGCTGGGCTGGATTGCTGGGCTGATCTTAGCAAAGAAGCTCAAAGTGGGTGGAGGTCACCCAGACGAACTGACATCCCTTTGCAACCTCGCGCTCTCCCTGCCCGGCTGGGAGGAAGGATCAGCGCCCTTCATGTTTAAACTATCTAGACCTGAGATACTGTCCTACATCTGCTACTGTCTTTTCAATTTAAAAGATTGTAAGCTTTTACATTTTTCTCTGACCACTTGGAAATGGGTTTTTGAAAACGCAACCAGGAAAAAAGAAACAAACAAACCAAAACCAGCAGTGCAAACTAGTCAGAGCCCTGATAATGTCACTTTTTCCTGAAATGGGGCATAAACAAAGCAGACGGCAGCTGTGGAATGTAATGAATGCTCATGTTGATACAAACCATTTAATTCACTTACCTGCAGGTAATTTAGCTACTCCTGAGGATGAAAACCCTTTTAAGTGTACTTGCCCTCGCACAACTGAGGTGGAGAAGGAGGAGCGTGGGCGGTCTGATTGGCGAAGGGCAGTGCTCAGCGGCGTGGGTGCTCACCGTCACGGGTGAGCCATGAAGGTCTTGGCCAGAGCCAATCTGTATATTCAGATAAATTAGTATAATTTCAGATACATAAGCTAATGTCTCTCCTTTTATAAACGTAATTCTTAACATCAGATACAGATACGAGTTTTGGAGGGTTAAATGTTAGAGATCTGGAAAAAAATGCCCCTGCTGATGTAGTCCCTTCAGTCTTGACAGCCAGGCTCACGCCCCACATCAGTCCCTTGTCCCAGGTGCTCTAGAGGTGCTGCTCTAAAAGCCTCCTGTCCCAAAAACCAGGGCATTTCCAAGAAAAGGAAGATCGTCCAGTTTTTACCTTCTCAACCCTATCAAGTGGGAATACGATTGTTCACGCAAAGGCTGAGCCACTGCCCGCTGGGCTCCACTCGCTGCAGTGGATTTTGGAAGACAGAAGATACTAATTATAACAACAAAACTTTTATAGACATGCATATAGTATTTGCAAGATCTTTAAAAATACTATGCAAAGGAAGCATTTTCAGAGACAACACGTACTAAATGGACAATAATAATGATGAAGTAGCAGCACTGACAGATGGTACTGAAAATTTCAGAGTTTTGGGGAAATTTTCTCAAAAATCAGGTTTTCCAGCTGAAAGCCTACTTTTATTCTGCCATTCTGGTGAGTGCCTGGTAGGAGTTGGAAGCTGAGAACTAGATGCTCACATTTCTCTCTGAAACACTACATGTTTTGGTAGTAAAACGTCATCTCCCAATTCTCCTCACCATGTCCCCATTCAGTTCACCCCCGCCCCCTAAAATTAAGGTTTTTCAATAAAAAATGAACATTTAGAGGAACTGAGGCAGTTATCACAAAAGATTGAAAAATCGGTTATGGAATATCTCCATAACCTTTATTGCAGATGTCTGTGTGAGAGAAATATCAGCTATATGTTGCACCTGTGTGGCACATGGGACTGGGCAGTGAAGCACCTGGCCCCGGGGGATGCCCTCGATGGTAGAGGGCTGTGGTCAGAGTTGCCTGGCGATGCCTATTTTGTACTGACCACCTTTCTTGTGTGACCTTAACGATCTCTTCTGTTTATTTGATTGCATGTTTAGGGCTGAGTGTAGCTCCCAGGAAATCTTGTGCAATTCGGCTGACCTCGGCAGACCTGCCTAAGAGAGCACCATTCGGCTCTTTGTATCTGCTCTGTGATGTTCGGGAGTCCCCCAGGTGAAAGGTGCTACGGAGGTATGGAAAAATTTGGTTTCTTTGTAAGTGCTGGGGATGCGTGGGAGGGAGGAGGAGGTCTGTGCATGGCTATGTCAGCCTGGGGAGTACAAAGTGGGTTCCCATATGGTCAGTTTGTAGGATTTCTCCTGTTTCAAATCTGCATAAATGGCCCACTCAAGGAGGCCCAACTATTAAAAACAGCTGACAACGAAAAAGGGGGAGGTGAATGCCAAGCAAGCAGCAAGTAAACTATGTAACTGAGCTGACAGATGGCAAATTAATGTTGTCAAATAGAAAGAAGTACATAAAGCGAAGGAGCACTATGACCAGATTGCTTTCTTGCACATGAAGTCTTTAATCATATGGATATCCGTGCTATTTTTACTCTAATGAGATTGGGAAAGAAAAATAAGACTGAGGCATCAAATTAAAGATGAATTTGCTTTGAATCCACAAGAAATTGAAGCCTTTGCAGAAACATGGAGAATTATTTGCCAGGCAAAATTAGTGTCACAGATGAACTTGTTTGTGCTTCTGAATTTTGACATGTTTATTTTATTGGTAATATTACTGTAGCAAAAGAGTGTAATAGCCAGTGTAGATAAGCAGTCAAAGGAAGTCGAGTGAAAACTGATGTTCATGGAGCTTTTCGCCCTTAGGCAAAGGCAAAAAAACCCAACCCACCAAAACCCTTCCATCTACTCATTGGTAAAGAGGGGTGAAAAAAAAAAAACATTTTTGTTGTAAGATACAGCTTGATGAAATACCAGTGGGCCAAGTACACTCACGTAAAATAACTATTTGCCCATCATGAGTTTTGTACTAAGAATATGAATTTGCTTTGTTCCATGTATTTCTTTAATGGTAAGTGTGAGGATGTCTTTTAATCAAGAGGTTAATGTGGGCTCTGACAACTAGTAAGGTATTCACACCTCTGATTAAAGGGAGAATCGGCCTGTATCTGAGCAAGGAACTCGGTAAACAAATACATCAATCATGGGAAAATATCCCCCAGTATGTGTGTGGTCAGAGAAAGCCAGCCAAGGCAGTTAAAAGGAAGCAATTTTCCACAGTGCTTGGAGGTAGGTAATATAAAATAATCCATAATTAAGTTTAATCGTGGCTTATCAGACCTTTCTAGGACTGTGAGCATTGTGGTTAATGTTTAACATATTACGTTTGCTATAAGCTTTCTCTGATGCCATTTCATTGACACTACGAGCCCATTTTATTTGGAAGTGGCAGATGTGACAACTATGCCTGGAGGCCAGAGTCGTAGCTGATATGACTCAGGATAGCTGTGGCAGGCTCTGATATTATGTGGACTAGATCTTCGCCTAATAAAAAATGGGTCTGCTCAATGGAGCCAGTGGAGCAATCCAATCTGCACCTAAGAGCCTGGCCCAGCTATTGTGCTGTTGCTGTATTATGGCCAGATCCAAGTCTCTAGGTCTTTCTGGTGGCTTAAGCTGCTTCAAGCCCCTTGTAAGGACAGTAGTTCTTTTACTAGAAAGGGAAAGTAGTGCCTACTGCTTGTAAAGAAGCATGTACTACCCTTCTCTTGCGTGCATCAAGAAGGAACATCCTCTTAGGGGTCAGACCTGGATGAGTGATGGGCTTTTTCAGCTCAAGAGTATGGAAGGTGAAACGGTCGTTGGTGGCCAAGGCTGTTTGCTGTAACTAAAGAAGTCTGCTGTCCCCCAACCCGTGCAACCTGTGGTTTTACAAAATGGATTCACATTAGCGAAGCGTAAAGACGTCTCATTGCTGCAAATGGCCTTCCCATCGGTGCATTTTTAATAAGTCTTATGGGAAGTGGACAGTCTGTTATTTCAGACTGTCTTGTAGTAGGCAAGTTGTCCTTTCATGAAACCAATGCCGGGTGAATACAGAAGCAGGAGAGGGAAATGGTGTTCAGCTTCTGTGGTTTCAAACTGACCCAACTGCAAGTGGGCAGTCACCAGCTGAACCAGGGGATGGCATTCAAAGCCAGCGGGTGACTCCAGAAGCCAGGGTTGAGCTCTAGGCATGAAGGACCATAAATGAGATACTTGGTGAGAGGAGGAGACAACAGTGATGGTGAGAAGAGACGCTTCTTGCTGAGCACCAGCACCGACGTTGGCAGCTTTGCACGCTTCATTAAGTACAGTGTCAAAGATTTTTTTTCCTAAAGGGAACAATTTACCGAACTTTCAAATACTAACAGATTTTTTTTTGCCGCACGTAGCCGGCAGCAGCGACAAGTCACAAAGCAAACCTTAACCTTCATCCCTTTGAACAGTATATTTTAGCAGAAACATTAAAAAATTGGAGGCTGATGTGGGAGCATCTGATAACCCATCCTAACCCGATCACTACAATTAGTACTAGTGCTGGGACAAAGTTGGTTTACTTCACTTTTGCGCCAGTGATGTATAACAAACATCTCAGCCACTAACACTGGGATCTCAAAGGCTTTTAGTAAATCAGTTCCTTCAAGAATGATATATTAAGATGACGCCATTCAGGATTGACAGATCTATATACAGAAATCCATACAGTCCAGTAAGCTGTGCTAATGGGCTAAATGCTAAAATGTCAGTTTGACCTGAACAAGGGTCGTCTTAGTGGCCTGTGACCACTGGGACTTCTTAGGAATGTGGCTTCATTTTCCCCAAAACGTCAAACTTCTTGTGTACCTCTTAAAGAGAATATTTTAATATGAGTAATCCCAGGGTTGGGCATGCCTTTCGGAACTGCTGCTCTGTAAGTATATAACATTTATTTCAGTATAAGACTGCAGATCTTTTTTCTTAGTGTCTCGGCATTTAACTAAAGCTGAGCAAAGTTTTGCAGGCAGAGATTTTTGTTTCCCGTTTCAGAAAGAAATCCAGTTTGGAGCTAAGTGAGAACTCTTCATTAACCAAAACATGCCATTTTAATACTGTCAAAATAAATGCTCTTATGTACTGAGATGACATTTACTTAATTTAATTTATAAAATTTAAAATCGAAAAACACTGTCCTGGGGGAAAAAAAAAAAAAGTAGAGTTCACTGAAATACAAAATATCTGATCTTAATTTTGATGAGAAAGTTGGAGAAAATATTCTGGGGAGAAACATCGTTGTCGTCTTTGGTGGACTGAAAAATGGATTATTCGCAGAGCTCCCCTTTTTAACTAGCTGAGAGAATATCTGTTGACTGTTTCTCAAACCTACCCTCATGGCTTTGTGTTCAAATGCTGTTTCCCAGTTTCTCGTCCAGGCCATCATATTTTCCAGGTCCCTTTGAATTCAGACACATCTGGACTTAGGCAAACCTCCTTCATTTATTTTCGCTCTGGACTTGCTGAACCACGCCAGGGGTTTTGTGAGCGTGTGCATGATTTGCAGGCTCCGAGTCTGCGAGTGCCGAGAGTCTTCAGCATCCCCCCAAGGCTTGTGACTCCCCATGGCACTTGGGGATCGACTCCTGATCCTGTATCACTGGGTTTCCATGAAAAAATCCTACCCTCAGCCTGCGAGCAGAGGCAGGCGTGCTGAGAGAGGGGAGGACAGGACTGAGAGCCAGACCCCCAGATCAGGCAAACTCTCTTGTTAGGTGCAAAGTTAATGCAAGCGCTTCGTTTTAGGCATGTTCTAGTGCAGGCTGTCTCATTTTAGGCATGTGCTTAAGTAGTTTTGTGAATGAAGGCTTTAGGCTTCTCAGGACAGGACTGCTCTCCCTGCAATGCCGGAGTCTAGCACAGTGGGAGACTGGTTTTTGTTTGGGCTTCACAGTTTGATCATGATCCAAGTAACAATTAGCAATTTGCAAACAGCAGAAAAATCAGTGTGGTCCATCAGCTGTCCCCAAAGTCCATCGGTTTGTAAGTATGAAGGGCTGTAGGTAATCCTGTGTATCCCAGGCCTGGAGAAGGACTCGGAGGGAAGTGGCAGCCGTCCCCGCTCGCACTTGACCCTGGCACGGGATGGACCCGTGCCCACCTGGCAGCGCGGCTTGCACCTCCTGCTAGTCCATGGCTTTGGGCTCAGCTCTTCCAGAGCTGCGCATATAAAAACAACAGCTAATAAATAAAGTGTTTGCTATTTCTTTGGCAAAAGGAAGAAAAGCTACAAAGAAAACACCTACAATAGATTATTTTTTTTTTTTTAATGTGATTGGATGGGAGCTGAAGGTCTATCGCAAAGACGCTTCTTTGGCTTTGATTTGACACTAGATTTCAGTCGGTCCAATGGAATTTTAATGCTATGGCCAAATATAACATCAAATAATGAAAAACTTCAATGGTAAACATTAACACAAACAGGCATCGAGTATATTAAACATCTTTTAGAATGCAACAGGCCAAATCTGCAAATTGGGAACAGGTCCCTCAGCTGGCACACTATAAAAGCAGGCTTCAGTTTGCCATCTCCAGGACCTGTCGATGGAGCACAGTGTATATCTGAGTTAGACTCCATTACATGTTTAGATTAAACTCTGTGTAGCATTGATTCAGCTATTTGTTTTGGCTACAAGGAGCCAGTGTTCAAACATGGGTGCCTAAATGGGATGTCCATAGCCCAAATCTGCACTAAGGGCACCAAGTGCTTATTTTGTAAGTCTGGCTACTGAGGCCAGCAGCTGAGCCCAAGCCTTGCAAAACTGCTGTTGAAAACGGGGCCAAATTTTTCAAAACTTGGGGCCTGCAGTGTGTGCTTGGGGTTTTTCCAAAATGCCAAATCCCCCGCAGCTCCCAGGGGGTGCAGGTGTGAGGGCTGAGAGCCGGACCACGAGCAGCGAGTCCCCTCTGGGCTCACAGCGCGTTCCCTGCCCTGGGCACGGGCTCAGCCCTCGGTGGGTGCCCCTGCAAGGGCTCCTGCCTGCTCCGGCTGTGCTTAGCTGATGTGGTCACCCCCGACGTATAGACTGGAGACCGGCCAGGTCACCAACATGTTTAAAATTTGCCACACCAAAAGAAACTCGAAAACTACCACATCTCAAGTTCCGTCTAGGTGAAATGGATTCATTTGTTTCTCTTTGACTGCCTAGGCTTTGAGTGATTGCTACCACGCGTTAAGGTTGCAGTGATTAATGGCTAAAAAGCATCAGATGGGGGTTCGGCTGTCCTGTTTTGGGGGCCGCTGCATGGTTTTTGGTGACTGGGAGTCCGATGTTGGAGAAACGCACTGGCTTGAGGAGTGGTGCTTCTGCTCTTCCAGTAAGTAAATAACAAATAATATAATAAATATGCCCTGTGAATAAGTCCCTGCCATTAAAATAATTTCTTAGCTATAGAACCAATTCATGCGTGACCCCCCCATAGCGTGCAAAGGCACATACGTGTCGCCTGAGCTTTATATCCTTCTGTAGGCAACTGGGCTATATCCCAAATGCCAGCTTCCAGCGGGGTTGTTTTCCCCACTTTGATTTATAATTACTGATCACATGGGAGGATGGAGAGGAAAGGCCCGAGGTTTTTTTGTTCCTCGTTTAATAATTTAATTTGTATTCTGATCTTCAAATCCCAATAGCATCATGTGAAGTAGAGAAACTTGGCAGGGGAGGGGGGAGGAGGGATAGAGGAAGGAGCCAGGGCTTTCTATTTCCATATGGTGAGCCTCTCCTCCTCGCGATCACAGCTTGTCATCTGTCTTCTTTTAAACTTCAGATCCCCTGTAAAAATCTTCCCAGCAAAGAACAGGCCATAAATGTGACATAAAGACAGTCCAAGTGAAGAGATTACCATGGGGTAATCGTGAAGCGTGATTTCATTAGAGGATTTCTTTACATGCCAGCGTGGATGCAAGAATAACCCGAGCCACAGGAACCATGTATTTCTAAAGCGGGGCACAGTGGCAAGAGTGTTATTAATGTTCTGGGGAGATAAGCCTGTATATTTGCCTTTCATTTACTTGGCGGAAAAAACGATACACGTCTTTCTCATAGTCTAATTTGTGGTCAGATGAAATGACCACCTTGATTTATCTGCTTTTAAAACGGGTAATCAGTGTGGCACAGTGGAGCTACCGGCTCCGCTGCGTCACCCTGCCAGGGACCGCTCAGTGTTAATATCCCACCAGTGGAAAGGAAGGAAACTGTTCTAATTTAGAGTCTTTCTGTAAAGTAACGACATTGTCATCTCCTGATGTACAGCTACAGGAGAACAGAATAACACGTTGCACCTGATTCTTCTGTGACGCGAATGCTGCACACATGCAACGCATCTGAGCATCTTCCTTTATCGAGTTACTTCATGCGAACTCTACTTAAAAAAATAAAGTTAATAGTTTATAAGCTAACTCAGTGTAATGCAAGCATCTCTGCAGTTGATTTTCATGCATGCCCCATGCAGTGGGTCATTCGCTGTGGATGCGTGGGGGGGACAGGGAGGGACAGCATTCGCTACAGCTCGTTTGTCATGAAAACTCTGGACATCGTCAAAACAGAATGATTTCTGCAGAAGGACCTCGTTTTCCCCCTGTGGCTCAGAAGGGTCTGTTCTTGCAGAAATGGTTTGCATTGCTGGTGGGGCAGTAGTGCCAGGGGCCAGGTCTGGTAGCGGGAGGGGAGGTGGGGAGTGGTGAGGGGGTGCGCGACTGGAGACTCTCCCGGGGAGCGAGCAAGGCTGCCGGAGACCTTACCAGCTGTGCCACAAACACCGCCTGGGCATCTTGTGCCTGGGGATGCTCTGCCCGGTTCCATTTCTGTAGGGAGGTAAATAGGTTTGTTGAAATGCATATGGGACCTCCTGGCTTGGCTCAAGGTCTATTTCTCATTTTAGCTAGGTGATCGACTGCCGGAGGTCCCTGTGTACTGACACAGCCAAAGCTTGACTTCGTGCCCACAGAAGACTCCAGACCAGAGCCATCACTTCTTTCTCTCCTCGTCCCATAGATGTGTTGCAGAGAAGACCCAGAAGACAGAAGCCAAAGGGGCAGCAGAGCACTGCTGTGGGGCAGCCACGGCACCCGGCTCGCAGCTCGGCGAGGACTCGGCCGGAGGTGGCTGCGTCCATCCAGGCAAGGTGATGTGGATAGAAAAGCTCCTGTTGAGAGCTAGAGCCACGCAGCCCTACCACCTACCACTGCTCCTGCCCCCCCAGCCCTCCCCGGCACCGCGCAGCCCCTTGCAGTTAGCAGGTGCCTCTTTTTCCCTCCCTCCCCAGCTGCGCAGGCTCAGATGAAGACGTCAGGGCACCCCTCTGCAGTACCTGCTGCGGGCAAACCCAGGTCTTCACCCTCTTAGAAACTACACTGGACCTACAGAAACTATTGCAGGAAACAAAGTGACCGGCTAGACCAGCCCCGACGAGCTGCAGTGGCTTGGTCTGTGCCAGGGTTTTCCGATGTTCCTGCTCTGTTCCGATGAAACATTATACCGAAAGATACAGGCAAAGCATTATGCTCACAGCCTTTGCCAACAAGTTATGTTTTAATGTAATTTAACTGTAATCTCAGAGTGTTTTTGTTAGCTATAATTAGTAAAATATGTCTGTTTTCTGTGTTCCTTGAAGATGTCTGAACTCCTGCCAGTTCCCTATAGTTTTCCTGACATGCAGTGTAACAAGCAGACCACCAAAATGTATTTACCAATAACTGTTTATTTACATTCCATGAAATCTAATAACATTTGCTGCCTTCATTCGGGATAAATGCTGGCCAAAGTGTAAAGCATAAAAAAATAAACACTGCCTTAATTTCTAACCCAGTCCACAGAATATTTTATTTTTGCTCAATTTGCCCTGCCTGTGAGCATTTTGGCGTTCTGCTGCTTGGAAGTTGGAAAAAAAAAAAAAGTTGAAAAAGTTCTGTAATGTATCTTCCTGTTCAGTCCAAAACCTTGCAGGGATTTCCTGGACATTTTATTTTTCATTTCTAAAGTCTGCACGAGGCTGGTATTTCATTTCTTTGTTTTCAGCTCTCGCAAGCGTTTGAAAGCATATTGCAGCAAAAATGTCCAGGGCACTAAACAGCCACGGTGGTTGGTGTTGCACCAGTGCCAGTGTAAAGCACTTCTCATTCTCCCAGTCATTAGCTTTACTGGTGTAAAAATAATCAGAATTAGGTCTGTATCTTGTTACTAACCAAATCTGCTCTTGTTCAAGAAAGTGTAACTGAGGGCAGAATTGTCATCTCAAATCTTAAACAGGTTCCTCTACTCCAGTGTCTGGTTTTGCTTATATGAGTACATGCTTTCTCAAAGCCCAGAAAATTCAGATGGCGTAGGGAGGAGAGGTCACATACAACAGCTGTGGGCGGTATCCGCAGCTGGCAAAATCTGATGCAACCCCATTAATGTCAGTGATGCACGGCCCTAGCCCCGCTGAGGAGGTGGGCTGGTGTCTCTGCCTGGGTCTGTAATGCCGATGGCTCACCCAGGAGAGCACTACCAAGGGCTCGGCTCCGAGAGCATTGCGGGAGCCAGACACACGCCGAGTAGCTGGATGGACTGTGGTGGGCTGCGTGTGCATAGTGGGTGCCAGACTTTCCTGGTGTCACTGGTAGGTTGTGCTAAAATCGAGGCAGAGCTGGGTAGAGCTTGCTGAATTGTGCAGCGAGATGGGTTTTAGAGGGAACCGGAGTTCACGAGTTGCCTGCGCCGATGTGAGCGGCGTGCAGCAAGCGGAGAAGCTGAATGCCACCACGACCCCTCCCAGGGCAAGGAAAGCCAGCAGAGCCCGGGCGGCTGCAGCTGCAGGGTGCCTGAAGACCTCCTACATTTGACTGCCGTTGCCGCTCCTCAGCTGCTGTGCCAGCGCCCAGTGTCTGCCGTTGGTGAGCTTCGAGCTGTGCCTGGGGTGTAGAGCATGGCACCGGCACAGCGCTGCCCCAGCACTCAGCAGCCAGCGCCGAGCTTTGCTTCTGCTCGAAGGAACCTTTTTTGCAAATTCACCCAGCCCAGCCATCTCTTCCCAGCACGGGATCTGGGGTGCCTGTCACACCATCTAGAGAACGTCTGCTCGCTAGGTCGGAGGTCTGAGAAATCGTGGTCGTGATCTAGAGAGGCGATGCTGTGCCTTGGCGATAGTCCCTTTGCCTGGGGTACAGTGTCGTTGCTGTGGCTTTCGGGGAACCAGCTCCTAGAGGAGCCCCAAACCACCAGTGAGACCACGGTACTGCTGCAGCTTTGGAGAACTCCTTTTTAAAGCTGTTCCCTGGAAAGCAAACTCCACCTTTCTTTACTTCTGACATAACCAGTATTTTGTTAAGGCAGGGGCCATTTGCACTTTTCTAGATGCTTTTGGTTAAGGAGCTCCATACGCTGAACGTTAACGATTTAGCCCTCACGTTAACAGTGTTGTTTGGGAAATGCTGAGCAGCCCCATTCTGTGACGGAGATCATAGGAGACCACCTCAGCTACGTGTTTCCAAAGTGCCGTGGGCTTTCTTGTCTCTGTGCTCACTTAAACTGAGGGTAAAACTTTCCCCGCCTTCAAATGAGAGCAAAATTTGAAAGATTTTGGAGGACTTCCTTGAAAAATTTCAGACTCGGAGGTAATAAAAGTGAAATTCAAAATCCAGTCCAAGCAAAACCAGACGCCGGTGCGGGATGAGGAGCCTGCCCTGTGAGCATCTCCCTCTGGGCACGGCAGTGGTGCACGGTGCTTTTTTCCCCTGACAAATTGCCCATCTACCCAGGCTTCTGGCAGAGCTCAAGTATAGATCCTTTGGGATAATTAAGAAAAAAAAAAAACCCTGAAAGTTATAGGTTACCCATTTTTGGCTTTTCTTTGATTGCATTTCTGGGTTCCTGTCATTTTCTGCCTTCAATTTTCCTGTGTGTAAGGCTTGCATTGTAACTGGTTAGATGATTGTGGAGCGGAGGAAGGAGAGGGATTCAGAATGCATTAAAAACTCAGAGAAGACGTCTCTCCTGCTGACCGCACTCAACAGACACCACACACCACAGCATTCCTTCATTGTTCTGGTAGGATGCTCAGTAAATTGAGCTGTAAATAACTCCATAAACAGTTTACTGCTAAAATCATGTTTCCGAAAGCTTTCAAAAGCAAGTGTAGGAAGACGCGGCACGATGTGATGGGGATGGAGATGAAATCAGCCAAGACATGGGCAGGCACGTAGGGCTGGTCCTGCCCTTCCAGCGCCTTCCTGCTCAGCCCAGTGCTAGGCAGCAGCTGCTTTCGGTTACGATTTAGCGGGTGGTTTCATGCTCCGCTAAACCGCATCCCAGCATGTTGGACTCAGCCAATCGGGGAGCTGCCATGTGACCCAGCCACCAGCCAATCGACAGGGCTGGTTTTGAATATTAAATGCTGCTATAAACCAGCCTGGACAAGTTAGAGGGCAAGAATGTTTTCCAGAGATACTTATAAATACTGAGAAACAAGGAAAAAAGAAAAAAGAGAAAATTGGGATGTGCTGACAGAAAGAAAAACCAGAGCAAAGTGCTTTCACGCTGTGTTTACAAACAAGCCGTCCCGCAGCGGTTGCTGGGCTTAGTGAAGACATGGCTTTGGAGTGGGAGAGGAAATCACCTTAGGACTTTTGGATCACATGAAAATTTTTTGGAGACAAAAGCTGAAAGTAACAAACAAAACCAGTAATAACAAAATCCCTCGGTAGAAGGGATGTTTCCTTCACGGTGGGGGATGGATTCGCGTGGATGTGACTGAGCGCAGTCCCCAAGCCGCTAGTCATCAGATGCTTTATTGCAAATTGTGGTTCTTTCTCATTTAGGCTGGAAATTTCTCAATTCGCTCTCTGTAAAAGCAACAGCAGAACCCATCGTCATGATCTGGGCCCGTTGACAGTGGTGGGAGGTTCACCATAAATTTTAGCAGACCCAAGCTTGTGCCCGTGGTGCAGCTTTCGTGGTTTCAGCAGCACCTTGGGACCATCAAGCACGGCAGGAGGCCAGATCCAGTGCAGGGGTTTGTTCTTTAATTTGGGGTTGTTTTTTTTGCTGAAGAAGCAACACGCTCTGCCTGTGACGTACCTGCTAGCATGGGTCATTGGTGCTCCGCTTTCTGCTAGGCATTTTTGTGTAAATACTGTCTACATTTTAAGGCATTTCCAGCGTATAGAAGTATTTCAGTGCATAGAAATGATTTAAGAAGACCAGCTCTTACACCATTTTAGCTGAAGCTGCATCATGGCCAAAATTATAAATAAAGTAGCCCAAGAACATTGAGTTGTTTGAATTTATTGGGACTCATTAAAGTAGACTGGTCTCCTTTTTTCATTTGAAATTGGGATTCTCCGTGAAGGGGTATGGAGAGTGCAGAACTGGATGGGCTTGAAAGGTCGCCCGGCTGAGAGTCCTGCTGCCCCCAGCCGAGCGTCGGCTAAATCCCTTCGTAAAACGCTCGGCAGAGGAGGTGGAAAAAGTAGGTCAAGCTCTGCTCACAAATACACCTCTTACATGTCGCCAATTCTAATGAAATTAAGGAATGAATCAGTATTAAAACCTGGGCAAAGGAGATCAAAACTTGGTCGAACTGTCATAGGGAGAGTGAGTCCAGCTGTAACTACTGACTAGTCCATGTCTAAAAAAAATGTAGAAATCAAGTAAAATAGGCCTGTGTGTTCTTAGAGAGAAAAAAAAAAAACACGGCAAAGGCAAGGGGAAAAAAACAACCACCTTCGTGCAGCATTTGGTGCAGAGACGGCCTTGGAGCCTCTCCTTGTCTGTACCCCCCACCCCCTACTCCTTGCTCCCTCTTTCCAACACTCCAGCTATTTTTTGGTGATTTATTTCACAATCAAAAGCTGCTTTGCAAGAAAAAATAAAACAACAACCCAAAAAGCTGTCTGACTCATCCGAGCAGGACCCAGTCTAGTTTGGATTCAAACACTGGGAAAACAGCGCGGGGTTAGGGAGCAGCTGCCGGAGGAGCATTTCTGGGATGGCGTTTCAGCCCTGACCAAAGTAACGGCTTTTTTTTTTTTTCTTTTTTTTTTTTTTTTAAAGTACCCCGACAATTAGTGGTAAAAAGGTCACTAGTAAAAATGAGTTTTGTGGTTTTGCAACTTTGCATTAAAAAACCACCACGCTTCTGGCACCATGTCCCCCGGTTGGCAGCCTTTCCACGGACCGAATTGAATAAGCATGCAGGCTGAAAAGCCCGTTCACATCGGTCCCTCTAGGTCAGGCTTTCGTTACGTTAGCAGGGTATTTGGGAGTTTGTGTTGCACCTGCCTGCAGTACATCTGGCTGGAGAATTAAAAAAAACCCAGGGATTTAATGTTCCCTTAGTCCCAGCTTCTCACCCTCCGTGAGCCCTGGAATATATAATTTACAATTAAAATATAATTAAATCAAATTGTGAGATCATTTCAAAGTTACTGACCCTGGTGTTTAACAGGTTGTGAATGTTTTCACAAAGGCTGAGGTGGTAGAAATATTTTATTCCATATTTTTTATCCTTCAGAGACCTCAGAGTAATAAACAATTAAGTTGAATTCAAACTAACTGTAGATAGCACAAATTCTCTTTTATTGGGTGTCCAATACGTCGCTTTTTTCTTTGCACTCTTAAAGAACTGGGACCCAGGCTTGAGGTGTTATCAGAGATGATGAAAGCAAGTGAAAATTACAGTTCCACTTAAGGTTTTGCAGTCAGAAATTATATCAAATACATCCTGGAAAGGATCTGACACTGCCTAATGATCCAGTATCTCAAGGGCTTCCAAACTGGCATTATTTCAGGCAAGTACATCAGGGACCGAGGGCCTTGTTAACGCTTTTAGGACCTGTCTGAGGCTTCAGTGAGCTTCATGGAAGAAGCCACAGGTTGTTGTATGAGGTGTTGGACTTCCAAGCCTAGTTTCTCATGGGTTTTGTCTTCCTTTTGGCCTCACCACACTTTCCTTTCGTCTCCATGGCACAACCCGGCTGCCTGCCTCTGTTGCAGAGCCTCAAGTGTAGTTACATCAATGGGATTTCTCAGTAGGATATTTTTACCAAAAAATGACCAGTGGCAATGAACAACCCAATCCATCTTTGGACTGGTTCTGGTCTAGAAGTGAAACAACGTTTTCTAAAAAGTTGTTACAGAAATGTATTCCATTTTCTTCCTAATGGGCAGGATGACTTTGGCAACATTTTGGTGGAACTCCAGACACGTTGGAAAGCAACAGCAGCAGCGTTTTTTTCCTTTAACAAACTAGAATTTCAATTCTGCACTTTCATGATGGGAACCATAGCAAAGCAATTAAGTAACATTGGCAAAATCCTGCTGGGTCTGGATTTCCCCAGATGAAAATGCACTGGAGAGCACGGTGCATTAGATCCAAGGACACAGCCTCTCGCTCTTTTTGCACCGAGCAGTTCCCTCTGCTGCAATGTCTAGGTGGGGTTGATGAGGAGAGCGCAAAGGACAGTACTGCCACAAACTGCAAAAAATATTAGAGAACACCTATATAACACGGGTTACATTCATGCAGTGAGCAGCAGGATGAGGGGAAGCTCCCCAAGAGAAGGACGTTGGGGCACTACGGTTTGAGGCATTCCTTGACCACTGTGCAAACCGTGAGATACTGACTGCAGGGACACGACCGGTTCTGGTTCCAGCCAATATGACTTTTCAAAACTCCTGTGCCCCTCCACGTGAACTCCTAACACACTTCAGAGCCCAGGAACCAGAGAGGGGTCTCATCAAATGAAGCTCCAGAAGCTCCGGTAGCTGCTGGTGCATGGGAAGCACTGGATCCCCTGTTGCAAGCGCACTGAAAAGCAAATGCAATGGATGCATCGGCTTCATTAGGAAACCTGTAACGACTGAGCATGGACCTGGATGAAGGGCAGGTGTGTCATTTCATTTTCTGAGACGGCTTTCGTGAAGGACGAAGCTCAGACAGCGGTCAGGAGAAATGCAAGCTCACCAGAATGTACGTTCTACAAACAACTCAGCTGTTCAGTTACTTTGAATTGCATTTTATTCACCAGTTAGAAAAATAAAACAACATCATTATACAGCTATTTTGTATCAACAGAGCATTCGGTAAGAGCTCTCGGCAATGTCCTCTGGCACTGCAGTCCGGTTGTCGGAGCACACCGAAGCGCTGAAATAAAGGGCGGGTGCGAATGAAAAGCTGACTGCTGGGACCAGGATCCTCAATGTACCTGGCTTGTTCACGATTTCAGTGGGGATTTCTCCCAGAATAACTAAGGCCCAGTTTGCCTCCCAGCTCTTAGCTGAAATACTTGAGCAAGCCCAAATTTTGTCTGTGGTTTTTATGATTTATTTGTATCTTTCTAAAACACGGCAATCGGACGCAAGAGAACAGTGTTGTACTCCCCTTGTAAGCAAAGCCTAACCCAAACGAAACCCCCGAGGTGGGTGTCCTCCCAGTTGCAGCCAGCCCAGGACACATGCACGCTCCAGGACAACCCGGGGCAGATGGAGCTGGTTGGGTTGGAAATAACTTGAAATACGGGCTAGGGTCCATTGCATTAACAGGATCTGAATTTGTGCCGATAGCTGAGCCATCATGCTTCAGCATCCTCCTTCAGCACCACAGACTGATGCTGAAATCCCAATTTAAGCAGTTTTGAGTGAAGCTTGTCAAAGGAAACAGCTGGTGAGGCTGAGACCGTCACTGAAGGGACGAAGCTTGGCTGGCCATTTCACCTGTCGCCTCGGGGGAAATGCTGGTGGTGTAGAGTTCAGGGATCAGCACATGAAAAAGAGGAAAAATAATCTGTTTTCTCTCTCGGTGCCACTCTGGGGACAAGCAGATTCCCTCCGGCAGCCTCCCACCCCACCCAGCTGTACCATCAACCGGCAACTACACCGGTGACTTAGGAAAATGGGGAATTCATTAAAACATTGAAGCTTACCCTCACTACCGTAACTGTGGCAGGATTTACCGTGGTGTTTGGGGGGGATTCATGGAGCTGTGGTCCATCCGTATGTAAACACATCAGGGCAGGCAAGGGCTGATGCCGGAGAGGGAGGGGAGCTCAGGTCGGGCCGTCTCCTCCTGCTCCCAGCCTCGGTCGCTTTTGAGATGCACGCTGCTCTTCTTTCATCTCTTGGATTCAAATCCACCATAATAAATAAAATTCTTCCTGTCTGAAAGATACATTAATTTTGGTGGTCTCAAAAGTAATGAAAATAAATACTTGACTTGGCATGCGGAGCCCCGACTGGAGCGAGGAGCAGAATGTGTGTACTTGGAGCTGTTTTTACAAGAACATAAGCTGTGGAAAAAGCTTGGCTTTTAGCTCATGGGTTCTGTACGTCTGAAGAGAAATGGAGAGATTTGAGAAGTTCAATCAAACATACAGAAACATTGTCAAATATGAGTTTTATATCTCGGTTTAAATGCTTTGAAAACCACACATCAAAGGTTCGCAGGGGGAGGCACTGTCTGAATTCAGGCGGGATGCTCGGGCCAGCCCTGGCACAGCACCGGCTCTGCCGATGGAGAGGTGGCAGAGCTGGCCTGTATTCTTTCAGGCCTTTTTATAAGACATCTGGGGAAATTGCAACAAAACCAAGATTAGCTCAATAAAAGAGAACCTCAAACCACCATTCATTGTAGCTGCGGTTCTAAGAGCCTGACCCCACGGCCCTGGGGCTGAGCCGCGGGGGGCGGGTGAGAGTGGGGGAGCTGCTGGGGGGGGATCGAGCCCGGCCCAGCACCGCTGCAGACCCACGGGAACCAGGCTGGGGAGCTGGACTCTCCGCGCTGAAGGCTCATTACTTCAATTAATTTCTTTTTTTATCAAGGTTATTTCTATCCACTTGTGCTAACCAGCACTGGCCCTGGCAGCGTTTCTTCATGTGGCAGCAGTGGGAAGGGCTGGGAAAATGAGGATGGTACCCTAATAAAGTGAAACACGCTCCCAGCTGGTCAGGATTTGAGTTCATCCTTTCCTTCCCAAGCACACGGTTGTCTGCCTTGCCTGGTACCCAGGCCTGGGGGCTGCCAGCACAGGGGCAGCCCTGGGGTCTTGGGGCTGCTCCGTGCACAGCTCAGAAGGAAAATACCTGGTTGTGCTCCAGCTGCCTGCTCTCCAGCAGCGTTTGCCAGCACAGAGGGGTTTCTGGTCCCCCGGGCCAGGTGTGTGCACGCAGACGTGCACACACATCTATACACACACGTGTACACATGCAGACATGCACATACGTGACTCTCCCCCCTCTCCCCATCATCCGCACTGTGCCCATCTGGCGGGGCAGGAGGGGCCTGGGCACTCAAACTTCGCTTTTGCGACGGCGGGGAGTTTGGCTCAGGGTGTCAGGCATTCGAATGTGACTCACACCAGAGGAAGGCAGGAGGAGGAGGAGGGGAGGGCAGCGTTTCCGAAGCCAGCGCGCACCCAGGGGGTGCTCAGTAGCCGAGGCCCTGCAGGGCTGTTACTGCCCCAGCGATGGAGGTTGCTAAAGCCGCCGGTGCAACCGCTAAACCCAGCTGACCCCGGCGAGCGTCAGCACAGAGCATCCCAGGACAGTTCTTCCAAAGACGATGGGTGCAATAGCCCACATCACTGAAAAACTGAGCCCGTCACACAAGCAGGCTTTATTGCCGTTTAGCGCGGAAGTGTTTTTAGCAGTCATGTTTCTGGAATGGTGCTTATTATTTGAGAATAGATTAATTGTTTGACATTACCTGTGCCTACATGCTATTGCAAATCATATTTATGTTATTCAGAATATAAACAGAAGCTGCTGTTACTTTTGGAGCACCTCTGACCTGCTAACAATTATTTTTTCCTTTGTCTAAAAAAGATGTATGCCTCAGGGTGTGTTTTTCTTACTCCGCAGGCTGAATAAGACCTTCTCCCGTGGAATATACAAGCAACAGGAATGCATTGATGTGACTGTTTGGTAGTACAGTGAATGATGAAGTACAAAACAGGGTTTTAATAAGCTTTGTAGAAAATATCTGGCATCTAAATGTCGTAGAATGAGAAAGACATTTCAATCTTGAATTAATGAGTTGCATCACAAAGCCAGCTCTGAGGCAGGCGCAGATAATGAATATAAAACAGCATGCGTGTCTTACAAAGAACCCGATACCCTATGAAATGCTACAGCATAAAGATGTTAATAAAAAGCACGGCTTATTTCAGATTAAATTAATAGTGAGTCTCAGGAATACATCCAGAATTTCTTCTCTCTGTTGATAACCAGAATCGTTAAACGTCACGTTCTAGGAGGGCAGCCTTGGCGAGTGGCACCTACTCTTAAAAATAATGTCCAGAATCACTGTCAAGATAAATTAGCGAGAGGTGCAGCTACAATTGGGTGAGATCTGTATACAGGGTCGTTCGTTGAGCCCACTGATGTCCCTTCTCTGGAAAAGCCAGCAGAGACCATGGCAGGCTGGAAACAACAGTGGTTCATTCAACATTTCTGGCAATACTTTCAGCTGTATTTCAATGACTTGTTATTTTGATAAACAGCGTGCATGCCAAGACCTTTCCAGGTGAAGAAGTGCGCGCTCGCCATTTCCCAGAAGCTGCAGCATCGCATTTGGATGCAGAGTTCATGCGATTTCATCTTCAGGAGCTGCTTGGTTTTGCTATAACGTTCCTTTGTGCCGGTTGTGTTTTGCAAAGTTGGCTACTGTGGGGGACCCAACCCACGAGAGGGTTGCGAAAGGGTCAGTTTAGATACAAAACATCCAGAAAAACCAGCTGCAGCGCTCAGAGCTCGCGGTGTCGGCTCTTTTTAGCCCAGGCAGTGCGGCAGGGATGACACAGCATGCTCTTTGCAGAGGGAAGTAGTACTTTCACCGGCAGCACAGGGTAAGGCGGTGGTGGTACTTGTGTAACCATGACCAAGCAACCTGGCCAAAGGAAGTCACTGGTGGAGACCATCCCTAAATCGGGGGCATTGGTGCCTCCGTCCAGCACCACCAAGTAGTAGCCAGGTAGCACGGCCAAGGAGGTTGAGGGAGGACATCGCTTGCTGGCAGATCATTTGGGTTGATTGTGGTGGGTCGTGTCTCTGCTTCACCATCCTCTGTCTTCCAATGATTGCCTCCAAGTAGTCAGAAATTGTAAGCTACCCTAACAAAAAAACAAGCAAAAATGGGAAAGCTGTGAAGTAAAAAACATATACACGGTACTAGAGAGGTGTCTAGTTGTTGAACATGCCACAAAGGGAATTAATGTAAATGTCAGGAGGCACAGGAGTTACCTAAAGCCGTTGCTCCTTCTGATGGAGATGGTCCCTGCTGTGACCTGAGCCAGCCGAACACCGACGTGTGCGCGTCGCTTTGAGCACGTAAGGAATTGTATCCACTAAGTGCAGACTAACAGTTGGGACACAGAAAACCACAAGGTTGCCGGGTCTGGGGTTGGTACAAATGCTAAGCTGGGCACAACTGTTGCCCACCCTTCTCCGTGGGAGCCAGGCTGGCGAGGGTGATGCTCGCCTCCCCCTTTCCCCTGTTCTCACGCCGCCTTCCAGTCTGCACGTGACTAAATGGGAGAGGAGCTTTGGAAGTGTGATTTCAAGCAGGTTAATTCCAGATTTCAGCAAAGAATTTAGCCCCAATGTTCTGGGTCAGATGATACTCATTTTTTGTGTTTAGCTTTGGGAAGCAGAAGAATTAATCAGGCTGTAAGTACACTGATGCAAAAAAAGCTGGAAAAAAAAATTTAATAAAAGCTACAGCGTTAACAAATACTGAACTAATGACCTTTGATATATGAAGCAAATGCTTCATCCGCTAGCCTATACAACGTTTCATTACCAGCCATGGGAATTTACAGGTGTTAAATTAGCTGCAAGATAGCTCCCATATTGTTGCCTGACTGTAATAGAACATATTGAAAAAGTTAATATGGAATTGAGCATAGGGGCTGCAGAGTTCAAACAAAACCTACTTCCCAGTTCAGTCTGAGGTCTTCATCAAGCTAAATTCCAGTACAAGCCACGGTTTTATGTCTAATTCTGTTTGTTCCCTTTCCTAAGCCTGAAGGACAGCATCCAGAGAAGTTCCTACTGCCGGAGAAGTGAAGCCACACGAGAGGTGACACAGAAGGGACCTTGCACTGCTGCAGTCAGATGGAATAGTGACGGATCTTCTCTGATATTTTTTTAACCTTTTTACTACAATCAACAGATACAAAATCATTTTAAATGGGAAATCTGGAGTTCCTTTTCCAAAACTGCTACCATTAAATAGTTGGGCAACTGTAGAGACTGAAAATTCACCCAGACTTTCCAGTTAGACAGCGGTAATCAAAACATAGCTAATTAATTGTCTACATCCATACATTTTACAGTAACGTATTGACCTCACACACAAAATATATTCCATTTATTCATGAACCAGACAAGTCTTTCAGTGCAGTTGGCACCATCCATAAATGCTGCCATGGCTTCCCTTGAGGCCACCGGTAACTGCAGGTGGGCAGAACTTCCCTCGTGTCCGACCGACGGTGGAGGCTTTTCTGCTGGGAACGGGCTCTGGGCCACTGTTAAGAGTCATTATTCTTTCCTCTCCTGGAGGTAAAAAGTTGTGTTTAAAAAATACAATGTATTACAACTGGGGGCAGGAAGGAGAGGTGAAGGGGGGGGGATTTTTTGATAAATAGGGCTCTGAAACTTCACTATCTATTTTTTTCTTAAAACAAGATTTTGTGTGTTCAGAAATCCCTTGGGATCACCAAATGCCCAGATTAAACACTCAGTTTCATCTAATAATATGAATAATTTAACAGTACCAAGTCTTTAATATACATCTCATACACATTGAAAAACACGGGCTGCTGGTGCCGTCGATGGCAGTACAAATTACAATAAAGGGGGGGGACCACAAAAAAACTAGAGGAGGAGTTTCAGAAAACCTTCTTAAAGCCCCGGTGTGTGCTCAGAGCATCCCCAGGCCTTTCTGCAACCCCAGCCGTGGTGTCACAGCCCAGTGTTCGTGGTGGGAGTGGATCAGACGGACATAATTCTAGATAGATGCTTTGTATGAGGAAGAATAGTCAAACCAAGAGTCTTGGACTGAGTTGAGCAGAAGCAGCAAAGAAAACAGAAGAAAAGCAAGGCAGGGAGAGCAGATCCACCTGGTTATTCCTCTACCCAATTTTTTTGTGTGTGAAATCAGTTCTTCTATGGCTTAGTTTGCACACAGAGCTGGAGTGGCTTCCCCACCACAAACGTGGTGCCCCTCTCCAGTGGAGACGGAGATCCCTCCACTGGTCCACGGGAATGCAGAGCGGATGACTACATTAATGAGCAATTACAGCTCTGACTTAGGTGGACGAGACCACAAATCAAAGCAAAGGAGCTGGGTAGGAGAGGAGGGGGCAGCCATGTCCATCTGCTGACATTGGTGTTTGCTGACTTTGTACGCTCTCCTTGGTGCCACACGTTGTTCCGCAAATATAGTGTTCGTTTTCCATAAACAACAGTCATACAAAAATTTTAAAGCTAAATTAGCCTATATGTGCATCATGCAATGTCCCCCTGTAAAGAGGCAAAAATGTAACAGATGGGAAAACATAATAAAGTAATTTTATGGCAGTTGTAACAAGCCAAGAAGCTATAAAATGGCAGCAGATAGAAAATAAAAAGTATGCATTGCTATCTCTTTTCACTTACACAGAGCTGGTCGGTGAAATCAGAAGACGAGAAACAGAATTCCCAAAGCCAGGAGTCCCCGATTCCCCCTCCTCGTGCATCGCTCGCACCCCGGGAGAGACCGCAGGATGCCCCAGATGTGTGAGGGGTGCGGCGAAGGTAGATAATAACGAGCATCCACGCGCTGTTTGCCCTCGGAGAGCTTCCAAGCGTGGAGGAACTGTTCTGCGTTTGCCATTTCCTGCCGCTCGGGGTTGCCTTGCTGACCCCTCTCCTGGTAAATGAAACACCTCTGGCAGCGCAGTGAGTTTGATTAAAAACCAGGAAATATAGGAGGTAAGACGTTTTCAATAATGCCTTCGAAACTGCGGCCTGATCCGATGGCCCGTAACTCGCCAAAGTCAAAGGAGCGATCACATAAGTAAGAGATGCGCGCTCTCGTCCTTGGTTTGCAATGAAATCAGCTTTGGAATGAATCTCAATTGTTTTTCTTAATCTTTCTCCTTTTTTTTTTTTTTTTCTGTTTTAAACAAAAGCTCTATATGATTTTCTCTTACAGTCTCCTGGGGGTTTGCATTTTCTCTGCTCTTTAGCACTGAATCACAGTATCTTACATTTATATGGTACCCAAAGGATCCCGAAGCATGCAGAAATTATAAGCCAAATTTTGCTCTTGGAAGCATGAGCTCAGCTCATACCAAAGTTAATGGGAGGTGAGCAGACAAACATCTAAAGGGAAGAATTTGCCCTTTCAGACAAAGAGGAATCGTTTCCCCCACCGCTGAAGTGCAGCTGCCTGTGAGGCAAAACATGGCAAATGGTTGAAGGTTCAGGCCTAGGAGGTGCTGATCTCTATCAGCTCTGGAAGACAAGGAGACCGGAGGGTAGTCGACACCAGCGGCGGGGTGCTGAGCTGCCTTTCATTTGTCTCATCAATACACAACTTCCTTGGCTTTTACGGGCTAAAACTTAAAGGGCTCTTAAAATTAACTGTCTTTATTTCTATTTTGAATCCACTTGGACTTTTCAACTTGAAACGTTTCGTTTAGGGGCTTTTTAAAGCAGCGCTGGCAGACTGGGAAGCCTGAAGAGAGCCCTTCGGCGCTTGTGCAGAGACCGTCGTGTCAGAGCTGTTCCCCTTGCACAGCTGGTAGGAGATTTATTTGCACATTTAGAACTTATGTATCAATGTTGGTGGTGTTTTTTTCTTGCTCTGAAGACCTTCAGGTGGCACGGGCAGGTGATTAGAGAGGGAGTTTAAGTTTCCTTCACTGGCACTAAACAGGGCATCAGATCAGGTGATGGTGGCTTATGGCACATCAACCCGGCTGATGCCCTCCCTGCCTTTCCTCCGCTACCCGATGGCTTAAACAAGTACAGAGGCAGATCACGGGTCTAAATCCGGAGTCCAACACACCAAGTAGCAAAGTAGAAACTCCCTTCCCGCGTTCTTGTTTTCCTCCCATTTTGCTAGCAATGGCTGAATTTCCAACTGTTCTGTCTGAGTTCTTTTTTGGATAACCCACCCCCAAGATGCAATCCAGATGCATAGCCAAGTGCCTTAAACCTCTGAACTGACTAAACCAAATTATATAAAATCTTCTGAGTTTGCAAAATTGAGTTGGGAATCTCAAGAAAACAGGCGTGCTTAGGGGATTTCCAGCATTTCCTCCTCCTCCTCCTCCTCCTCAGGTTGGCAGGATCACAGAGCAGCCTCTTCCCATGGTGTTCTGGCACCCCAGGGCTCCAGCCCAGCCAGCAGAGTCATTTGCAAAGGTGCCCAAAGTT
>NW_009632038.1:47024-48154 GCF_000690535.1 Cariama cristata
GGAAGAAATGTTATTTGGCCTTTTCAGAGCACAGAAAGCTTCTTTTAAGCATGGGACAAAATGACAGCTCATTATCCAGACAGGTCCTCCCTCCCCTGACTCTTCGTGTGATGATTAAATAAGGAGCCTGGTGCTGGAAAGCCAAGCGCTGCAGGGACCTGAAGGCAAGACCAGAAAGCTTTTTTTCTTCCCATTTCACTAGTGGATGGGCTTTAACCAAAAGCTAAGAGCTGTACTGAAGGAAAATTGGAATAAGGAGCCAGGACCAACTCTCAGAAAAGGCCTCTCACTCTTCATCAGTGTAATTAAAACCCTGAGGGCAAACCTAAGTGCTGGGAGCACCTGAAGGAAGCTCCGAGGTCTCAGTTTGTAGGCTTAGCTACCCAGTGGCATTTGCTAGGGCAGTTTGGCACTTTGCTAAATGCAAATATAGCTCCACTTGCATTTCCAGAGGAGGTCTAACGCCCTCTGAGCTCATTGCCTTGTTCCGAAACTCAGAACAAGCCGGGAGCCAGGTCACCCCATACATATACCAGCTGCACCCACTCCCTGTCCCCCGACCCAAGCCTGCGCTTGGGACCACGAAATGCCCCGCTGTGCTTGGAGCGGGGACGTTCAGACTCAAGTGCTCTAAACTCCACTGGTTAAGACGTATCAGTAGAGCCTGGTACCTGGCCTGAGGATTGCTGCCAAACCAGTGCAAATCCACGGGAACGATTTCAGTTCCACTCCTAGGGCTGAGCTGCGTAGGAGCGTGCGTGCACGCACACACACACACGGAGTTGCTGTGGCTTGGCAGATGAGCGGCAACTCATTAAGTTGCAATAACTCAATCACCCACTATCATCCCCATCTCTATTCTCTTAACGCGGTGGTTTGATTTTTTTTCAAAGGCTGGGGAGTGCTTGCAGGTCCCGTGGGCAGCGATGGAGCTTGCAGGTGCTCCAGCCTTCTGAAGATCAAGGGGGGCTGTACAGATGGCTAAATACGGCCCTGTGCCGCGTTCGGCGTACCCGGGTTTCGACGCCCTGGTGCCCCTGTTAGAAGAGCTGGTGGGATGAGCACTCGTAAAGCACAAAGGAACAGGCTCCGGTTTGAATTAGGAAACGCAATACTGGCCCAAATCACGG